>NW_024871116.1:400000-590000 GCF_019054845.1 Dipodomys spectabilis | reverse complement strand
GATTGAGAGCTGTTTTCTCTTGATGAAGGAGAAAGAAAGAAGCCCTTTGGGAGGTGGGCTGGGCAATGGCTCATGCCCGTAATCCCAGCTACTCAGAAAGCTGAGATTTGAGCATCACCATTTGAATCCAGCCTGGGAAGAGGAGCCCAGGAGACTCTTATCTCCAATGAACCATCAAAAAGCCAGAAGAGGAGGTATGGCTCAAGTGGTAGAGCACCTGCCTTGAGTGGAAAAGTCAAGTCAGGTAATGCAAGGGCCTGAGATCAAGCCCCAGTACCGGCACACACCAAAAGTTGTAGAAGATGTTCATGAAGTTGAATCGCCGCAGGTGAACCCGTTCATGGACGCCAGTGCCAAGCTCCTGTCCTGTGATTGGCTGGTGATGTAGCTGCCAGCTGGCTTCTCTCAGTCAGGAATTCCCGATGCCGCTGACCTGCCGCACAGACAGAAGACAGCTCTCAGAGCGACAGCTGCCAGAAGCCCAACTAACGTGGCTGTGAATTCAGAGAACATCAGGCCGTGTGGAGGGAAGGGAGATAGACGGAGGGGTGGAAGGGGAGATGGAAGGAGGGATGGAAGGGGGGGGTGGCGAGGGAGGGGTGGAGCCTGGGCCAAGTCTGCATGGATGTGAAGAGCTGGGGGAGCTGAGCATTGTCGGGGGGCCTCAGGGATTGCCGTTGGAACCCCAATTCCTCAGGGCACCTCTGGAGCCTGTGATCTGCCCTGCTTGCATTTCCAAGCTCAGACACGCCAGGGTGGTGGTGGGCAGATTGAGAACATCAATTCAGTTCAAATATCGGCCTCACCTCATTGTTCCATGGCCTTGATTATTGGTGGGGTTTGGATGAAGGCCCCCCAAAGGCTCCAGTAGGAAAGATGTGGTTCTGTGGGGGGGGGGGTAGGGGCGGCACTGTTGGGAGAAGGTAGAATTGTTTTTAGTAGGGCCTCCCTGGGGAGGTGGAGATAGGAAGTTTGTAACTGGAAGCCAGTTTCAACCAAAGGTCGTGAGAACCTAGCTCAAAAAACAAGTTGGGCATGGCGGTTCCCGCCTGTAATCCTGGCTACTCAAGAGGTGGAGATAGGAGAATCTCAGCAGTTCAAGGAGATCCAGGGTAAAAAGTTTTCCAGTGGAGCCGAGCGCTGGTGGCTCACACCTGTAATCCTAGCTACTCAGGAGGCTGAGATCTGAGGATCTCGGTTCAAAGCCAGCCCGGGCAGGAGAGACCGTGAGACTCCTATCTCCAATAAACCAACAGAAAACTGGAAGTGGGGCTGTAGCTCAAGTGGTAGAGCGCTCGCCTTGAGCTGAAGAGCTGAGGGACAGCGCCCAGGCCCAGAGTTCAGGCCCTACGACCGACCTAAAAAAAAAAAAAAAAGTTTTCCAATGGGTGTGATGTGCTGTGTGTGGGAAGCTTACAAATGGCTCACTCAGGTGCTGACTGGATCCAACATATTTGATTTACACTCTGGGAAAATGGGGTACAGAGAGTGTGAAACTTCCGGCATGGACAGGCCCGAGTAAGGCCTTTTTGTGGGTGTCCCCTGAGGTAGGGACTCCCCTTCATGAGTCCTCTCACGCTGACAGCAACGTGATGATCTGTCTACACCGTGGGCAATCTCCCCAGGAGAGATGAAGGTGTTGATGGTTGGAGTCAGAGCCTGAGTATATTGCTAGATTGAAGCCTTTTCTGTATAAAGTGCCAGGTACCCAGCACAGAAGCATATGCCTGACTTTCAAAACGCATGCATTCTAGAGTCAGCATTTTACCCGTAGCCAGCAGAATGAGGGGCTCTGATCGCACCGCGCCGCCGGCACCTGGGCTTGGGCGAGACCCGTGGTTTTGAGCGACAGATTTACGGCTGCTGGTTGTCTTTGGGTCGATGCCCACAGGCTCCCAGGGCTGTCTTTGCGCCCTCCCCACCCGCAATAACAAAAGGCTGCAGGCGGCGTGGCTTAAATATCAGGAAGGGTTGTTGTTTCTCACAGAGCTATAGGCAGGGAAAGGAAAGAGCAAAGTGCTGGTATATTCTGTGCTCCCTCTTTCTGGCTTGCAGAGAGAAACCCCCCTTCCTACTGCTGCACTCTGATGGGAAGGAGAGAGAGAGAGAGAGAGAGGGAGAGAATAAATCAGAATCCACTTACCTCAATGGCTCAAGGCCTCAACTACGCCACACTTGAAGTTACACCTCAACACAGGAATTTGGGGGAGACACAAATCCACAGACCATCACACACACACCTGTACCAGGCCCCAAACACACAATACACTGTTGGCCACGTGGCTTCTGGGGGAGGGTTCCAATCCCCTGAGCTCCTAGGCCTGAATTAGGCAATTCATTGCTGTCATTAGCAACGCATGTACTCTAATTTCTCCCGTGCTACAATTTACTTTTTCAGTCCCTGGGCCTGGGTCTCCCTCTTTTACTTTATTTTTTTTTTAGTCTAGTTACACAGTCCTGTAAATATCAACTTCAGATTGCAGCTTCTCTGGGACATAGGAGCCTGTGAGCCTATTAGTTCCTGCGAGAGAGCGCACGTGTAGGGTCTGTCCGTCGGAGCTGCCGTTTGGGTAGCAGAAGATGACACATCTCTCCGAGAGGAGGACTGGCACTGGTGCCCACCCCACTGCTGGCCCAAGTGTGTTAATCACTCATACAACATTAAGTCTGCTTGCTTCTAAGAAATGATCAAACCCGTGAATGGCTGTGTGTGTGTGTGTGTGTGTGTGTGTGTGTGTGTGTGTGTGTGCTGCCTCTTAGCAAAGGCCTGTGGTCACTGTGATTTTTTAATCCATTAACTCTCTCCCTAGTGCCTGTCACTCACACAGTGAACCACTCCCAGTTCCAAGCCCCAACTAGCTTGAGCCAATCAGACATTTCTATTCTGGAGCATCATTGTTACCCTGCCTCAGTTGACCTCAACCAATCAGAGATTCTGAATCTTGTGCATTGTTAGAACCCACCTGGCCTCAGCCAATCAGAGATTCTGAATCATGTGTATTATTAGAACCCAAGTAGCTTCAGCCAATCAGAGCTTTCCACTCCAGGGCATGGTTGTCCTGCGGAAGAACAGCAGAGTCCCTGCTTCAGCCTGTCAGAACATGGCAGTTCCCAGGATGAATGACTCTGAGGTGGACTTGCCACTCAAATTGACTCAATCAGAGCAAAGTGCAGACTTGTGTTTGGCAGACGAGATAAAGAAGTCTTTTCTTCAGCAAGATGGGATGTATGCAGCTGTTTCAAACATTTTGTCACCATGATAAATGCGAATCTAAAACAAAAAAAAAGAGAGAAATTCTTATTGGGAGAAGGCAGAACCAAGAAAAATTGCAGAAAAATGGAGACAGCACCCTGATCAAGCTATTCCTGGCACTGGCTTTGGTCTATTATTTGTATTTACATGATTCAACAAATTCCTTTTCTGTGCACATTACTTCAAGCTGGAGTTCTGTTTCTTTCAACTAAAAGTGTCCCAGCGGGGACCCCGATCACTGGGCATGCACTTTAAATGTCTGGAAGTTCATTGTGAGCCCACTTTATTTTATTTTTGCCAGCCCTGGGGCTTGAACTCAGGGCCTGAGCGCTGTCCCTGAGCTTTGGTGCTCAAGGCTAGCACTCTACCACTTGAACCACAGTACCACTTCTGCCTTTTTCTGAGTAGTTTATTGGAGGTGAAAATCTCATGGACTTTCCTGCCCGGGCTGGCTTTGAACTGTGATCCTTAGATCTCAGCCTCCTGAATAGTTAGGATTACAGGCCTGAGCCACCAGCACCAGCCCAGTATTCAGCTTCAATATAAAGAGCCAACAGACCAACCAAGGAGTAATGAAGAAATGGCTGTTTTGTTCAGCTTATTGCTGCAAAGGCTGGGGAAGAATTTACAGGACAATTGGGAAAAACAAACAAGCAAAAAATCTTCTGATTCTCCATCATCTCCCCCCCCCCCCCCTCCGTCCCTGGGGACCCTGTGAGGACTCCTGCCTGGGCTGCCTTCGCCTTCTTCTCTCTGAAGATTCCAGTATCTTCTAGGTAGTTCCACGCTGCTCCTGAACTCAGGTTGTGTAATCTGTGTGCCACCCACAACTAACTGACAGCAGGGAAAGTGAAAACTGTCCCCTTTCCTGCCTCCAGCCTGAGATGCCTATCTTTAATTAACCAGCCAAAAGCTGGAAAGGGAGGTGTGGCTCAAGTGGTAGAGTGCTACACTCAGGGGCAGAGCCGGGCTTTGAGTTCAAGCCCTAGGACTGGCACAAGAAATAAAAATAAATGAAAAGAAAGAAGTATGTAGCTATTGTAGAAACACCAGAGTTCTTTCCCTAAGGGAAATTAGCTAACTTGAGGCTATCAAGTGATCGTTTTCCATTGTATAAGTTATGGCCGCCGCCCCCCGCCACCCCTCCCCCACCCCCCACCCCCCCCCCCCCCCCCCCCCCCGCCCCCAAGAAACACACAAAGACTGCTCCCCAGCTCTTCTGCTGTCTGGAATTGCTGGGCTACTCCTGTGGGGAAAAGGGTGACCATGACCTCATCAGGTGAAACCTGAGCTTTGCTTTACCCAGGTCAAATGGAGAGCAAATAAATCTCAGCTCTGTCTGGTTGGAGTGGGCTAGGCTGCCCTAGCTTTTCAGGGTGACCTGACAAATCTCCATGCACTGGGGGGTTCCCGGCTCACTTCTGGGAAGCCTCAGTGGGCAGAGAGGGACTTCTGCCATTTCACAATCTGCTGTCATTTGTGTACAAATCGGGTCATGAGTAATGCCGCGTTTCTGATGGCTTCCTGACACACTGACGAATCAAGATGTCTATCGAATTTCATGTTCTTAGCTGGGCACCAGTGGCTCACACCTGTAATCCTAGCCAGGAAGGAGGCCGAGTCCTGGAAGATTACAGTTGGAAACCAGTTTGGGCAGAAAAGTTCCTCAAGATTCCATCTCAATTTAAGCAGCAAATTAGCCAGACTGGAGGTGTGGCTCAAATGGTAGAACACCAACTAAGCAAGCAAGCTGAACCATTCAATGTGAAGCTCTGAGTTCAAACCCCAAGAAGGCAAAGAAGGAAGGAGGGAGGGAAGGAGGGAAGGAGGGAAGGAAGGAAGGAAGGAAGGAAGGAAGGAAGGAAGGAAGGAAGGAAGGAAGGAAGGAAGGGTAGAGGGGAAGGAGGGAGGGGGGAAGGAGGAAGGGAGAGAAGGAAGGAAGGAAGGAAGGAAGGAAAAATGGTTTGAGTACTGGAAAATCAACAGGACCCAAAGGAGGGAGGGAGGGAGGGAGGGGCTCAACCATGAAGTCTAAGGTCTGCTAACAAAAATGGTAGCTCCAAGGCCTAGGGTACATCAGCCCGGCCATGCTCAGCAGGCTGGCTCTGTGCTCTGGAGAGGAGCCTGCGACAGAGCTTGATCTCTGTTGTTACATTAATTTAAAAAGCTCTAAGGAAAGAACCCCAAGGGGAAGGAAGAGTTTCTGAAAAGCATTTTTGTCTACTGGAAGCTGCTGGAGAATGGAAAAGCCTGACATTTAATTGATCTCAGGAATCTTGAGTGACAACCAGCTTGCCTCCTGGCTGAGCTGGCAGAAGAGAATGGCTCTTGTTGGGAGAACCCCCAAATGATGACGTGTTTCAGGATGGGGGAGATTTTTTTTTTGTTTCTTTTCATGATGGCTTTCTGAATCGAACTGCCGGAGATGTTCTCATGAGGGCTGCATGGTGGTGGGAAGGAAATCTCTTTCTCCTGGACACTTGGTTGGGTTGTGGGAGCAGTTGGTAGAGTGATGGAAAGTCCCAGGCTGGAGTGGGGAGCGGCGGGGGGAGGGGGGCTGCCTGGGTTTCTGTGGGGAGAAGCTTCTGGATCAGAGTCAGGGTGTCCACAGGATGACACAGTGGAGCTGGGAGGGGAGGAGTCAGGCTGTGAGATGCCCATTTCTTCCAGAAGCCTCTTGTGTGTGTGTGGGGGGAGGGGGGGACTTATGCCTGGCATCGCTCGGCTCCTTGTTTGTTTAGTAAAATGAAGGCCTGGTGGACCCAGCTGCCATCTGCTTGTTTCTTTTCCTCTATTTAAAGCCATTTAGGAGGAAAAGCCTCCAGAAGATCGCAACTTCCTCCCTTTCCTTCCCCCTCTAGGTGTCTTCGTGTTGGACTAAGTTCACTGAGGGGGGAAGGCCAGGCCTGGGGACCCACGTGTGCCCCCGGGAATTTTCTGCTTGGGGAATCCCTTCCAACGGCTTCCCAGAGGTCTCAGAATAAAGGCCCATGAAGCCTGGGCAGCCTCCGAGCCCCCACCTGCCTCTGCCTGCTGTGTGGGTGCTGAGATGGCGGGCATGGGCCGCTGTACCCGGCTTTGGGTTGGGTGGGGTGCCAGCTCCAGCTGCGTGGCTCAGACAGAAGGTGAGAGGAAAGGCCACCAGGTGAAGGGCCAGAGGTTAGCTGGCAGCGCGGGGAAGTCCTGTCCTTGTGTGACTCGTGATGCCCGGCCATCCCTCCCCCCACCAAGAGGCCCCAGATGGGCTCTGGAATTGACCCAGGCCTGGCTGTCCACCTCCCCTCGGCCCGCCATCAAATCCAAACATCTGAGCCCGGAAGTCCAGAGGGTCACTGGGAAGGCACAGGCACCGCGGTCCACAGCCTAAAACAAAGCCACACAGAAGGCCAGAGAATAGACTTCCTATTCTGGAAAGTTCTCTGGGCCACCCACTCCAGGGAGGGTTTTCACCGGCCACCCCTGGCCTCAGACAGCTGGTGGCTCTCAAGTTCCACTGTCCGTTCCCAGAGCCTGTGCCCAGCAGGCTGCCTGGACCACCTACAACATCCAGGCTGTGAAATTAGCTGGTTTTTTTTTTTTTGGGGGGGGGAGGGGTGCTGCTCACCTGCTGGCCAGCTGTGGAGAGTCAGGACAGGCGGGCTGGAAACACATGCCAAAACCTCAATCCAAGCCATGGTTTCCGGACTGAGCAAGGCTCTCTCAGCAAGAAGGTTGAGGCAGAATTAAATTAAACTGGTGTTTGTTTGTTTTTTTGTTAATTTGAGGGGACCTAGGGGAGCAGCAGGTTCAACTCCTTCATGAGTTAGCGGTGATGTGGGCGAGCTGTAGAAGTTTAACAGAATTACTTACAGCAATTCAGCCCTGGCAGAGTCGGGGATGGACGCTTATTCAATTTCAAGCACGGAGCCCTCATCCCGCGAATACCCCTGGGTAAAGGCCAGCCGATCTCCTTGGGGGTGGGGTAAGAGTATGTGTTTCTATAATAAAGACACAACTTTGTTGTTGTTTTGACCGTTTGGTTGGATGCAAGGCGCAGATGTCGTTTTTGGTGAGGGGTAACTATTTGTGAAGGGTTTCAGTGTCTCCCGTACCACGACGGTCTTATCTACTGGGGGTCAGGCCAGGTGCCTTCCTGGTCCCTGGGGTGCGGCAGGGCAGGGAAAATAAATGGCCTTTTCATCCTTTCCCCAGGGAGACCAAAAAAAAAAAAAAATGCAGAGGGAGGGAGGGAGTGAGGAGGGAGAGGGAGAGGGGGAGAGCTTAAAGCAAGGAGTTTCCCCCTCACTCCTCCAGCCCAGGGGATTTACATTCAGGTGTCTCCTTTCAAAAGGCCAATGCTGAAAAAAAAAGAAAAAAAGAAGCCACTTCCCTCCCCTCTCCAAGTTATTTTATGCACCAAGGCAAAGCCAGAGGAGCCGAAGTACATCTGTCCACCTGCCTGATGACCGAACCCAGTCCAAAAGCTGGAGCGAAAAGCACACACGTTGGGGGAAACTTGTCTTCACTCAGTCCTAAAGCCAAGGCTTGCCTTGTGGTGCCTGCCCCTCCAGGGGTGAGCCCGGACAGGGTATTTGGTGTTCCCAGGATTTGGGTGGAGGGTGTGTGTGGGGGAAGTGGGTGGAAGATGGTAATTCCTTGCTGGGGCTTAAGCATCTCTATGATATTAACATAGTCCAGACGTATTCTGGACTCATTTACATATCCCAGAGGCATCAGCATGTTCTGGACTCATTAACATAGCAGCGTTAATTAGCATATTCCAGGACATTTACATATTCCCGACTTCCTTTGGGAATCTGGCTGTCGGCCGCCGGCCCCAGTGCCAGTTCCAAACGCTCCCATCCGACCTTGTCCCGCTCGGGCCTTGGTGCTTGAGGAACACCCCGGAAAACTGGCCAAGTTGTGGGGGGGTGCTGCTCCCGCTCGGCCACGGGGCCGAACCTAACCGAGGTCCTCTGACCCACTAATGGCCACACTCTCACGCCCACTCTAGTCCCGTCTAGGGTCAAGGAGTGTGACCCCAGAGCGCCAGGCTTTCGGGGCGTCCTCGCCCCACTGTAGCCCTGAGTGTGGCCTTCGTGGCCCCGCTGCAAGGAAATGGGAAAGAGATAGCGAGCTGGAGTTGGGCGTCTCTCTAAAACCCCGGGCCGGGACGGGGCTGTGCGCTCGCGGCCAGGCCCGCCGAGGGCTCGGCGAGGTGCTTGAGAAATACCAGCTCCCGGAGGGCTGGGGGGGCTCCGAGGCTGGGGGTCACCTGGGGTTGCCCGGACTCCTGCGCGCACAGGTGGACCGAGACCTCCGTGCGACCCGCGGGCAGGGGGCACCAGGCCGGGGGCGTGGCGAGCGGAGGGCGGGGCCACCGCGGGAGGCGGGGCATGGCGCGTGGGGGCGGGGCCACCGCGGGATGGGGGCGTGGCGAGCTGAGGGCCTGGCCACTGCGGGGGTCGGGGGCGTGGCAAGAGGAGGGCGGGGCACCGCTGGGGGTCCGGGGCGTGGCTATGTGAGGGGCGTGGCGACCGAGGGCGGGGCGGGAGGAGAGAGGGAGCGGGAGGAGGCGGGCGGGCAGGGACGGTCCCCGTGGCCGGCCGCGGGGACGCGGTCAGCCCGCCGCGGCGGCGCGTGGCCCGGCGCCGTGGGCGCGGACCGTTGGGCGCGCGCCCCCACCGACCCCCGGGGCCTGACCGGGGCGGAGCGCGCGCGCGGGCGGCGGGAGCGCGCGTCGCTGTCCCGGCCCCCCACGTCGGGGCGCGGCGGGCGGGCGGCGGAGCGCGTCCCGTCCGGTCCCGAGGAGCCGCCGCCGCCGCCGCCGCCACCCGCCAACATGGCGGACCTGGAGGCCGTGCTGGCCGACGTCAGCTACCTGATGGCCATGGAGAAGAGCAAGGCCGCGCCCGCCGCGCGCGCCAGCAAGAAGATCGTCCTGCCCGAGCCCAGGTACCCGCGCCGGGCCCCGACCCCGGGCCCCCGACCCCGACCCCGGGGCCCCCGACCCCGACCCCCGCGGCCCCCGACCCCGACCCCGCGGCCCCCGACCCCGACCCCGACCCCGGGCCCCCGACCCCGACCCCGGGGCCCCCGACCCCGACCCCGGGGCCCCCGATCCCGACCCCGGGGCCCCCGACCCCGACCCCGGGGCCCCCGATCCCGACCCCGCGGCCCCCGATCCCGACCCCCGCGGCCCCCGACCCCGACCCCGCGGCCCCCGACCCCGACCCCGACCCCGGGCCCCCGACCCCGACCCCGGGGCCCCCGACCCCGACCCCCGCGGCCCCCGATCCCGACCCCCGCGGCCCCCGACCCCGACCCCGACCCCGGGCCCCCCGACCCCGACCCCGGGCCCCCGACCCCGACCCCGGGCCCCCGACCCCCGACCCCGGGCCCCCGACCCCGACCCCGCGGCCCCCGACCCCCGACCCCGGGCCCCCGACCCCGACCCCGCGGCCCCCCGACCCCGAGCCCCGCGGCCTCCGACCCCCGAGCCCCGCGGCCTCCGACCCACGCGGCCCCCGACCCACGCGACCCGTGACCCGCTGCGTCCTGAAGGCCGCGCCCCTCTGCCGGTGACCCCCCGCAATCCCGGTGTCGCCCGGGTGCCAGTCCGTGGAACGGGGAACTGCGGGGACACCGGGCTCCGAAGTGACCAGCTCCGTCCCAGCCCCGTCCCCTGCCCCAGCTCTGCCTCCCTGCCCTGACCCCCTGCCCTGTCCCCCCACGCCCCAGCTCTGCCTCCCTGCCCTGACCCCCCTGCCCTGTCCCCCCAAGCCCCAGCTCTGTCCTCCAGCCCCGTCCCCTGCCCCAGCTCTGTCCTCCAGCCCCGTCCCCTGCCCCAGCTCTGCCTCCCTGCCCTGACCCCCCTGCCCTGACCCCCCTGCCCTGTCCCCTGCCCCAGCTCTGCCTCCCTGCCCTGACCCCCCTGCCCTGACCCCCCTGCCCTGACCCCCCTGCCCTGTCCCCTGCCCCAGCTCTGCCTCCCTGCCCTGACCCCCCTGCCCTGACCCCCCTGCCCTGTCCCCTGCCCTGTTCCCCCAAGCCCCAGCTCTGCCTCCCTGCCCTGTCCCCCCAAGCCCCAGCTCTGTCCTCCAGCCCCGTCCCCTGCCCCAGCTCCGTCCTCCAGCCCTGTCCCCTGCCCCAGCTCTGCCTCTTGCCCCAGCTCCCTGCCCCCTGCCCCGACCCTGTCCACCTTGTCTATCCCTGAAGGCCCCCATTTCACACGGTGCTCTGGCCAGCCCCATTTTTGTCCCTCCAGGGCTCTCATCCCTGTCCCTCTCAGAACTCCAACCTGCTACTTCCTTCTTGGCACCATTTCTTGTCCCAGCAGTCCCTCCCCTGCCCTTTTTTTTTCTCCAGGTCCCCACACTGCGGTCCCCAGTGGTTTTCCCCCCGGGTGGCCCAGCTGTCTAGCCTTCTCCTTCCTCTACTTCCCCCTGTACCGCGGCCACAAGCATACTGGACCCCAGCCACTTTCCTTGGGGACCAAGCGTGCCACCTGGGCTGGGCTCAGCTTGCCATCCGCCTCCCAGTGGCACTGTTTGAAAAGGTTGACGTGAGAGTCACTTAAAAATCCGTTTTCCTTGTTGATGCCAGATGGGAATTGGTTGTTAAATTGCCCAAGAAGGGCTGCCTATGAGGTGGCCAGGTGTCTGGTCCAGCCCGCACCGAGTCTTCATCTTACCTCCAATGACTTGGGCATTGGTTTTTAGTAAAAGTTGTTGGATCTTAGGGTTTTCCTGGTTCCTGTTGATAACACTGCCCCCGGAAGGCTTGTCCATCAGGTTAATGATGAGTCTCTGACCAAAGTCCGTGGGTTGTGTTTTGATGCCCTCCTTCTAATTAGCAGTGTCCTGTGTTGCACAGATCTCTAGGAAGAGACACAAAGCTAGGCTCAGTGACTGTGGTCCTCACAGTTCTGTACGAACACTGAGACTCAGACTCTAGATCACTTCTGTATTACTTGTCTTAGAAAAGAAAAACAAACAGGGAGGGAGGGTTTTTTTTTTCTTTCTGTGGACAGCTGCTAGGTAACTTCTCTAGCTCTGAGCTAAACAGTCTTTGCCTGGATGCTCTCCTGCCTGTATTTTACAGGTGCTTTCTTGAGACTAAGGTACAGAGAACACCCAGGTGAAAAGGGGAATGGTGCCAATGGGCACAGGTTGGGGAGGAATTTTGACCTAGCTCTCCCTCCATAGTCCCTGCCTCTGACTGTGGGGGTGGGGATGGAAGGGCAGTTGCTGGCAAGAGGTGAGGGAGCGCCTCAAATCTAAGGGTGTCCCGAATCGGAAATTGGACACAACTAGAGTTTATCCCAGTGGAAGCTCAGTGAAAATCACTGACGTTAGAGGCCCTGCCCCTCCCATCAAACCCGTCCCGGCCCCCCAAATCCTAGATGTCGTTCTAGTAGCTGATAGAATCGGGCGAATTCTTTTTTCTCCTGTCTCCCCTCTGTTGCCCCTGCTCCCACAAGGGACGGAGGATCTTTAATACGCAGTGTCCATATATAAAAAGCAGTAACTCTTATCTCGTGGGGGGTTTTCTTTTGTGGGGGTGGGTGGGGGCGTGGGTATATAAAATGATTAAATTTAGGAACTTCTGTACATTTTTCCCCCCTTGGTATTTTGAATTTAATGTGACTTCTGCTTTTCAGTAGCAATAGGAGAACCTTCTTCTGTGGCTGGGCAGTCACTTCCTCCCAGGAACGCCTACGGGTTTGGGGTGGTGATTTTTACTGATGAGTTTCCCTTCCTCCTCCTCCTCCTCCCCCCTCCTCCTCCTCCCCCTTCCCCTCCTCCTCCTCCCCCTTCCCCTCCTCCCCCTTCCCCTCCTCCTCCTCCTCCTCCCCCTCCTCCTCCTCCTCTTCCCCTTCCTCCTCCCCCTCTTCCTCCTCCTCCTCCTCCTCCTCCCCCTCCTCCTCCCCCTCCTTCTCCCCCTCCCCCTCCTCCTCCTCCCCCTCCTCCCCCTCCCCCTTCCCCTCCTCCTCCTCCTCCCCCTCCTCCTCCTCCTCCTCCCCCTCCTCCTCCTCCTCCCCCCTCCTCCTCCTCTTCCTCCTCCTCTCTTTTTCTATCTTTCTGTCTCTTTGTGTCTTTCTATTTCTGCTTTCTCCTGGGGACTGACTTTTGGGGACTTCCATCCCATAACCCCCCACCTTTTGTTTTGAGTTTTTTCAGATAGGGTCTCTTTCAGGAACACATTCCCTTTTTTTTCCTTCCTTCCTTCCTTCCTTCCTTCCTTCCTTCCTTCTTTCCTCCTTCCCTCCCTCCCTCCCTCCCTCCCTTCCTTTCTTTTTTTTTTTTTTCTGAGAGAGCATTTGGTTATGGACAGCTTATTTCTCTGACATTTCAAAACTGAAAAATGTCCACAGGAGGGTAATTTTAGGGACCAGCGCATTGCATTAGGAATCCATGCAATTGCTCCTTTTCAGATGGAGGGCTGAGGGAGGCAGGCCCCTGCTGGGATTGTAATTTGTTTTGTGTTTGTCCCTGTGACTTGGCTTGGGGTTTCCTGGCAGTCACCATTCACAGAGCTGTCATTTCTCCCTCAATGTAACAGCTGGACTCTTCCATTGAGACCACCAGGGAGGCCTGGCTGCAAATGTGTCTCCACCTCTGAGGGACCCCAGGGATCCCGGGGACCTGACAGCACTCACTTTGGGAGTGGGAGGTAGGAGGCCTTCTGTCAACATGAGTTATTTTCATGTTGGAACATGTTAATGGCTCACGTCTGTGATCCTTGGATCTGAGGATCGTGGTTCAAAGCCAGCTCAGGCAGTTAATGACCAAAAGCCAGAAGCAGTAGAGCCTGAAGCAGAAAAGCTCAGGGACAGTGCTCAGGCCCTGAGTTCATGCTCTAGGGCAGACAAAACACCCCAAGTATAGACTCAGAAAGCCGGCGTGACTCTGATGATAGCACGTCTCTTAATTTATCACAGTTCATCATTATTGATTCTTTATTGGTTTATTGATTTTCTTTTCTCTTTCTTCTGAATGATTTTATTTGGCTGTCAAGAGCATACTGGGCTTTTTATGTAGGATCTTTGTATGCATGTTATTATGATCTGTGGGTGTCTTTGCCCTTTTTTGGGATTTTCAACAGAAAAGCCAAGGAGGCAAAGAGCACACAGAGAGGCAAAGACTATGTTGGTAGTTTCATATCCTGGCCACTCTGCAGTGTGGGGTAAGGAGACTTGCTAGGACTATCTCAGAAAGGTACCTTGGGCTCGGGGAGAGTTTGTGTCTTTGATGGCCAGAGGCAAACCTTTAAGTGGACACATTATTCAATTAAGGGAGCAACAAGCGTAAATCTTGTGGGAGCAGAGGACGGTGCAGCTGTTCTAGCTGGCGGAAATGTTTGCTGAGCGGATAGGCAGGCCACAGGTGCCTTTTGAAAAGGCACTTGTGCCCCGAGGGCTCGCTGCACACATAGCCCAACAGGAGCCACGCTGGGGAAAAACATACTTTTAGTGAAATGGGGTCAAGTTGCTGAAGGAAGGCCACGGAAGGTTACTGGGGCTTGACTGCAGGGCCTCATGCTCAGACTTGGCTTTTTCACTAAAGGTCGGTGCTCTACCAGTGTAGCCACAGCTCCACTTCCAGCTTGTCATGGGTTAAATTGGAGAGGAGTCTCTCAGATTTCTGTCTGCTGAGGCTGGCTTGGAACTGTGATCCTCAGATCTCAGCTTCCTGAGTAGCAGGGATGAACAGACGTGAGCCACTCACTGGCCTGGCCTGGAGCGTTCCCTCTTAGGACCTAGCTTGATACAGGCAGCGTATCCAGCAGATCTCAGCACTCTGGTAGCTTCTTTCCAAAGCCAATGGAATCCCATTGACTTGACACCACTCACGGTTGAGCGAGGCTGGGTGTGGCCCCCAACTCGGGTCTTTTCCTGGGGATCGCACCTAAGTTTCTCAGGCACTGCAAACGTGAGATCAGCGGTGGTGAAGCTGGTCGCCAGGGCGGGCGAGGTCCCGGTGACAAGATGATCTGAGAGCAACAGAATTCATCTTCTCTATTGGTATTGCATACAGACCACACTGGTAGAGCACCTACCCAGGCCTGGGGACACAGGGATGAGCTCCAGACGCTGGCCCTTCCTTTGGGGAGGGAAAATGTACCAAACTGAGCTGAGAGAGAAGCTTGCTTTCAAGTGCAACTGCTGGAAGGCTCGCAGCAGAGACACCTGTGTGTGTGTGTGCGTGTGTGTGTGTGTGTGTGTGTATGTGTGTGCGTGTGTGTGTGTGTGCGCGTGCGTGTGTGTGTGCGTGCGTGCGTGTGTGTGTGCGTGTGTGTGCGTGTGTGTGTGTGTGTATGTGTGTGCGTGTGTGTGTGCGTGCGTGTGTGTGTGTGTGCGTGTGTGCGTGTGTGTGTGCGTGTGTGTGCGTGTGTGTGTATGTGTGTGTGTGCGTGTGTGTGTGTGTGCGTGCGTGCGTGTGCGTGCGCGCGCGTGTGTGTGTATGTGTGTGTGTGCGTGTGTGTGTGCGTGTGTGTGTATGTGTGTGTGTGTGTGCGTGTGTGTGTGTGTATGTGTGTGTGTGTGCGTGTGTGTATGTGTGTGTGTGTGCGTGTGTGTGTGTGTGCGTGTGTGTGTGTATGTGTGTGTGTGCGTGTGTGTGTGTGTGCGTGTGCGTGTGTGTGTGCGTGTGTGTGTGTGTGTGCGTGTGTGTGTGTGTGTGTGTGTGTGTGGTGGCTTTTGTCACTCCATGTCACCCGGTCCCGGGTGCTTGCTCAGAGCACTGTCACCATCTGTTAATGGTCCCCTTTGAGGAGCAGTCGTCATGTGGCAGTCTGTGTCTTCCTGTTTGAGAAACCCCTCAAGACTCAGTCTTGAGGCAGGTGGGGCCAGCTCTTCCCTCTTGGTGGAAATGGATTTTATTCTGTAATTTGTTCACTAATCAGTGAGGGGTTGGTGGAAAACCCTGTGTGGGCTGGAGGGTGAACCCGTGGCTTCATTCGGTGCTCATGGCTTTGGTTGGAACTGAAAAGGCCACATTAGAAGATAGAAGAGAGCCAGGTGAGGTGGTGCATGCCTGTAATCCCAGCGCGCTGTGTGGTGTCTGAGGCCTGCTGGGTTACTGGGCAAGACTGATGGCGCTCTGTGGTGCTAGCCTAGCAAGTGTCGGCTTCCTGGCTCTGAACGCCGGCACTGCTGAACAATCCACAAAATGAAGGGCTTTCTGCCCAACACAGTGGACGTGTTCTTGTCCTGGGACGGGCACCAGGGGCAGTTCTGACCCGTGGGCTCTTCCTTCAGTCTCTTAGAGTTGGCTTGTTTGGGTGGCCGGAAGGGGCGGGGCAGCGTGGCGCCCACAGTCCTTAGGGACTCATCACGCAGCCCTGCAGTCCTCCCGGGACGCGGGTCCTGTCCCGCCGGGCACAGCCCCGCCACCCCCGCCCTCACGCCATCCGCCCTTAGAGATGGCATTGTGTGCCAAACTTGGCTTTGCTGCCCATCTGTGAGGCCAGCGGTGGGAGCTCTGGGGCTAGGAGAGGGCGGTGCAGGGTTGGGCAGAGGACAAGTCAGAGGGCCAGGGGTGGTGGGTTCCGGGGTCCTGACCAGGGAGCTTAGTGTCCCCAAGGCAATCCTGTAGCCACTGCCCTGTCTGGAGAGCCTGGCCTCCTGCCAGGGGCTTCCCAGGAGCCCTTCTCGTGTCCCTCCGTCCTCCCCTGACCCACAGGGGACAGCAGCTCCCGTTTCACAGAAGTGGAGGCCCAGGGAGGTCAGGGATGGGAGGACTGGGCACCAGGGCCACGGTGGAGGCCACCCTCCTTTGGAGGCTCAGGTCTCCCCAGCCCAGTTCTTCCCACCCACCCAGCAGCTTCACTGTGGTGAACCCCTCAAGGGAGCCGCTCAGTTCCTGAAGGAAACTGCGCACTCTTTTATTGTGGGGAGTCTGGGA
Source organism: Dipodomys spectabilis (assembly GCF_019054845.1). NCBI lineage: Eukaryota > Metazoa > Chordata > Mammalia > Rodentia > Heteromyidae > Dipodomys > Dipodomys spectabilis. The sequence goes on along the minus strand of NW_024871116.1, from coordinate 573,860 downwards.
GGCCAGGCGCTGTGGTGCTCATGCAGGTGAAGGGTTGTTCAGCAGTGCACCCAGCCCCACACAGGGGAAAGGGGACCCCCCCCCCAGACGTCACGTCCCCTAGGAAAATAAAAAGGAAAAACACCCGATGCCTTGGACGTTGCTAGTATAGAAGACACTTTCCCACGCCGGCTCCTGCTGTTCTCGAGCTGGGTGAGTGGATGCTGTGCGGCGGGGCGGGGGTGGGCATGGTAAGATGAACCTGGCTGCTTCATTTACGTTATGTGCAGTGGGCTTGGAAATGGGGCTGGGGACCCGGCCCACCCCTGGTCTCCCTTCTTCCCCTCCTCCTCTGCTTCCTTGATTAGACGTTGAACCCTGGGTTGTCTCCCTCTCTCCTTGCCCTCCCCCTCCTCCCTCTTTCCTTCTCTCCCTCCATCTTTCCTCACCCCCCTGGCTGTCCCTCCTGGGCTCTGGCAGGATCGGCTCGCAGAGTCCACGGCACATGGTGCTTTAGTCCCGGCAGCCAGGTGCCCGGGGCACAGCCATTCCTCTGAGGTCGTTGCTTCAGGAAGTGACCCCAAAGCCAAACTGTTTAGGCCACGAGCTCCCGTGCTGAGCATGGGGCCCGGCGGGCACCTCCTCCCTCACCCAGAGCTGGTGTGGCCTTGATCGACCTCCTCACTGCTGTGCCCACCCTCAGCACCGTGTCCACCCTCAGCACTGTGTCCACCCTCAGCACTGTGTCCACCCTCAGCACTGTGTCCACCCTCAGCACTGTGTCCACCCTCAGTACTGTGTCCACCCTCAGCACTGTGTCCACCCTCAGCACCGTGTCCACCCTCAGCACCGTGTCCACCCTCAGCACCGTGTCCACCCTCAGTACTGTGTCCACCCTCAGCACTGTGCCCACCCTCAGCACTGTGTCCACCCTCAGCACCGTGTCCACCCTCAGCACCGTACCCACCCTCAGCACCGTGCCCACCCTCAGCACCGTGCCCACCCTCAGCACTGTGTCCACCCTCAGCACTGTACCCAACCTCAGCACTGTGTCCAACCTCAGCACCGTGCCCACCCTCAGCACCGTGTCCACCCTCAGCACTGTGCCCACCCTCAGCACTGTGCCCACCCTCAGCACTGTGTCCACCCTCAGTACTGTGTCCACCCTCAGCACTGTGTCCACCCTCAGCACCGTGTCCACCCTCAGCACCGTGTCCACCCTCAGCACCGTGTCCACCCTCAGTACTGTGTCCACCCTCAGCACTGTGTCCACCCTCAGCACTGTGCCCACCCTCAGCACTGTGTCCACCCTCAGCACCGTGTCCACCCTCAGCACCGTACCCACCCTCAGCACCGTGCCCACCCTCAGCACCGTGCCCACCCTCAGCACTGTGTCCACCCTCAGCACTGTACCCAACCTCAGCACTGTGTCCAACCTCAGCACCGTGCCCACCCTCAGCACTGTGCCCACCCTCAGCACTGTACCCAACCTCAGCACCGTGTCCACCCTTAGTACCGTGTCCACCCTCAGTACTGTGTCCACCCTCAGCACTGTGCCCACCCTCAGCACTGTACCCAACCTCAGCACCGTGTCCACCCTTAGTACCGTGTCCACCCTCAGTACTGTGTCCACCCTCAGCACTGTGTCCACCCTCAGCACTGTACCCAACCTCAGCACCGTGTCCACCCTTAGTACCGTGTCCACCCTCAGTACTGTGTCCACCCTCAGCACTGTGTCCACCCTCAGCACTGTGTCCACCCTCAGCACCGTGTCCACCCTCAGCACTGTGTCCACCCTCAGCACTGTGCCCACCCTCAGCACTGTGTCCACCCTCAGCACTGTACCCAACCTCAGCACCGTGTCCACCCTTAGTACCGTGTCCACCCTCAGCACTGTACCCAACCTCAGCACCGTGTCCACCCTCAGTACCGTGTCCACCCTCAGTACTGTGTCCACCCTCAGCACTGTGCCCACCCTCAGCACTGTGTCCACCCTCAGCACTGTGTCCACCCTCAGTACTGTGTCCACCCTCAGTACCGTGTCCACCCTCAGCACTGTGCCCACCCTCAGCACTGTGTCCACCCTCAGCACTGTACCCAACCTCAGCACCGTGTCCACCCTCAGTACCGTGTCCACCCTCAGTACTGTGTCCACCCTCAGCACTGTGCCCACCCTCAGTACTGTGTCCACCCTCAGCACTGTGCCCACCCTCAGCACTGTGTCCACCCTCAGCACTGTGTCCACCCTCAGTACTGTGTCCACCCTCAGCACCGTGTCCACCCTCAGCACCGTGTCCACCCTCAGTACTGTGTCCACCCTCAGCACCGTGTCCACCCTCAGCACTGTGCCCACCCTCAGCACCGTGTCCACCCTCAGCACCGTGTCCACCCTCAGCACCGTGTCCACCCTCAGTACTGTGTCCACCCTCAGCACTGTGCCCACCCTCAGTACTGTGCCCACCCTCAGTACTGTGTCCACCCTCAGCACCGTGTCCACCCTCAGCACTGTGCCCACCCTCAGCACTGTGCCCACCCTCAGTACCGTGTCCACCCTCAGCACTGTGTCCACCCTCAGCACTGTGCCCACCCTCAGTACTGTGTCCACCCTCAGCACTGTGCCCACCCTCAGCACTGTGCCCACCCTCAGCACTGTGTCCACCCTCAGCACTGTACCCAACCTCAGCACCGTGTCCACCCTCAGTACCGTGTCCACCCTCAGTACTGTGTCCACCCTCAGCACTGTGCCCACCCTCAGCACTGTGTCCACCCTCAGCACTGTGTCCACCCTCAGTACTGTGTCCACCCTCAGTACCGTGTCCACCCTCAGCACTGTGCCCACCCTCAGCACTGTGTCCAACCTCAGCACTGTACCCAACCTCAGCACCGTGTCCACCCTCAGTACCGTGTCCACCCTCAGTACTGTGTCCACCCTCAGCACTGTGCCCACCCTCAGCACTGTGTCCACCCTCAGCACTGTACCCAACCTCAGCACCGTGTCCACCCTCAGTACCGTGTCCTCCCTCAGTACTGTGTCCACCCTCAGTACTGTGTCCACCCTCAGCACCGTGTCCACCCTCAGCACTGTGCCCACCCTCAGCACTGTGTCCACCCTCAGCACCGTGCCCACCCTCAGCACCGTGCCCACCCTCAGCACCGTGTCCACCCTCAGCACTGTGCCCACCCTCAGCACCGTGCCCACCCTCAGCACCGTGCCCACCCTCAGCACCGTGTCCACCCTCAGCACCGTGCCCACCCTCAGCACCGTGTCCACCCTCAGCACCGTGTCCACCCTCAGCACTGTGCCCACCCTCAGCACCGTGCCCACCCTCAGCACCGTGTCCACCCTCAGCACCGTGCCCACCCTCAGCACCGTGCCCACCCTCAGCACCGTGCCCACCCTCAGCACTGTGTCCACCCTCAGCACTGTGTCCACCCTCAGCACCGTGTCCACCCTCAGCACTGTGCCCACCCTCAGCACTGTGTCCACCCTCAGCACCGTGCCCACCCTCAGCACTGTGTCCACCCTCAGTACTGTGTCTGCCTCTCAGCCTCTGTATTCCTGTCTTAGCCCCAGGTTTTGTTATCTTCAGAATCACGAGCAATTCACAGTGAATATTTTTGTGTGTAATTTTTTGGTCCTACATGTGAGACTTTCTCTAGGTTTTGCACCTAGAAAACACTCCAATAGTTCCATTTTCAGTATTGTTAGATGATGTCAGGTCATCTAAATAGAATTACAAAGACCTTTTACGCTTTGTTCCAGACTACACACAGACTACATGGGCATAGCTGGATAAAACAAACAAGAATGCTGTCTTTGCCAGGAAGGGCCGAGATTGTCACTGTAAATGAGGAGGCTCCTGAGTAGAAGAGTTAAGGAAGAAACTTGTAAGGGAGCTGGGTGTTGGAGATTGAAGCCTTTTATCCGCGCCTGTTGGGAGGCCGAGGCCTGAGGATTGCTGTCATAGGCCAGTCTGGGCAAAAGCAAGAGACCCTATCAGAAAAGACAGGCCGAGGGATTGGCTCAGGTGTTCGAGTTTTTCCCCTGAATTAAATCCTTACTATCAGGAGAAAAAATAAATAAAAGGATTCAGATTTTAGAGCCGATTGGTTTTGGATAGTCAGGTAGAGATGCTCAGTCTGAGGAGGAAGCGTTTACAGGGGTGCAGTTGCATAGCGAGTATGACAGCTTGTAAGTCTTGTCCTAGTTGGCGCTCATTCACTAAACCTGCGGGCTGCATGGCGTCCATGAAGGGGACTGGGCAGGAGGCCTAGACTGTGGGTGGGGTGCAGGGCATGGCCATGTGCCTGAAAGGACTGGGTGTGACGTCATCTACTTCCGGTGCGCCTGACTGCTCCTCTGTGTACTTCCGGTTCACTTGCTGCCCACCACTCCCCAGTGGTGCAGTCCCCCAGCCCCGGCTTTCAGGGCCCGTGCGAGCCTCACACCCCTTGCTCCCGGGCGGACGGGCACATGGACACCCTGGGCATGCAGCTGCAGCAGGCCACTTGCTACTGGCTCTCAATGGCCAGCCCTGAGACCCAGCCCGGGCTGGCTTCAAATGGTGATCCTCAGACCTCAGCCTCCTGAGTAGGATTACCACCTTGTCAGAACAACTAAAACACGTATTGACCAGGCAGCATCTTGAAATCACGAGGTATGCCCACCCAGCGTCTGGCGGGTGGGTGCTCCATGACAGCGTTTGTGTCCATTCCATGTCCGAAGCAATCTGACTGTTCAGGAACAAGGGGCGGGCGACAGATGGACCACGCGGCTCCTCCATGGCAGGGCGTCCTCAGCACCACAGGAGAACGGACGTCCCGCTCCCTGCTCACGCGCACACACAAGCCCCTGGGCGTGCCTCATGCTTCAGACTTTCCAAATTTCCATAGGAAATGTCTAGGGACGGCAGCAGCACGAGCATGGGCAGGCAGATGGCGCCCTCGGGCAGGAGCAGTGGCTGAGGGCCACAAGGGAACTTTTTTGTGTGGGGGGGGGCAGGACAAAAGTGCCTCAGGCTGGATTAGGGTGACAGCCACATGCCTTGGTGTGACGTCTTGTAAGTTTTAGATTTATAATGTTGTCCTTTGCTGCAAAGTACGGCTCAGGACAGCTGCAGAGGGACGCAGCGGAAGAGAAAACGCAGCACCGAGAGCAGGGTAATGGACTTACATTGAACTGCAGCTAGAATCACATTAAATGTGAATGTTTCAAACAACTCAATTAAATGGCAGAGACTGCCAGATGGGCCGGGTGATGTAGGGGCAAGATCCGGTTCTGTGTTGGGAAGAGCTAGAAAATGACTTTAACCTAAAAGACATAGATGCTTAGAAGTCAAACAGATAAATTCAATCTCCAAGAAACACTGGCCAAAGACAGCTGGTCAGTAAACTCAGGATCTCAGCGTTCCCAGCTCACACTGAGAATGTCGAAAACCTCTACCATGATGATAACTACTTACACCACTCACCTAACCACCCATACCACACAGCTAACCATCCATACCAGGCAGCTAGCCACCTACACCATACACCTAACCATATACACCACCCAGCTAACCACCTACACCACACAGCTAACCACCCACAACACACAACTAACCACATACACCACCCAGCTAACCACCTACACCACACAGCTAGCCACCTACACCACGCACCTAACCATCCATACCACACAGCTAACCACCTACACCACATAGCTAACCATCCATACCAGGCAGCTAACCACCTATACCATGCAGCTAGCCACCTACACCACGCACCTAATCACCCATACCACCCAGCTAACCACCCATACCACACAGCTAACCACCCATACCACACAGCTAACCACGCACACCACACAGCTAACCACCTACACCACACAGCTAACCACTTATACCACACAGCTAACCACCCACTCCACACAGCTAACCACCCACACCACACAGCTAACCACCCACACCACACAGCTAACCACCCACACCACACAGCTAACCATCCATACCAGGCAGCTAACCACCCACACCACGCAGCTAGCCACCTACACCACGCACCTAACCACCCATACCACCCAGCTAACCACCCATACCACACAACTAACCACATACACCACACAGCTAACCACCCACACCACACAGCTAACCATCCACACCACACAGCTAACCATATACACCACACAGCTAACCATATACACCACACAGCTAACCACCCACATCTCACAGCTAACCATCCATACCAGGCAGCTAACCACCCATACCACGCAGCTAACCACCCATACCACACAACTAACCACATACACCACACAGCTAACCACCCACACCACACAGCTAACCACCCACACCACACAGCTAACCACCCACACCACACAGCTAACCACCCACAGCACACAGCTAACCATCCACACCACACAGCTAACCATATACACCACACAGCTAACCACCCACATCTCACAGCTAACCATCCATACCAGGCAGCTAACCACCCATACCACGCAGCTAACCACCCGCACCACGCAGCTAACCACCCGCACCACGCAGCTAACCATCCATACCACGCAGCTAACCACCCGCACCACGCAGCTAACCACCCGCACCACGCAGCTAACCACCCATACCACGCAGCTAACCACCCGCACCACGCAGCTAAGCATGTTCGCCCCGCTGACACCGCCGACATCCAGCAGGTTGAGGCCCCTTGCATCACTCAGCGCGGCGGCTTACCCTCCAGCCACAGCCCACGTTCCAGCAGGTACTAAACAACCCCAGCCTTCAGCGTATATTCTCTGGCCACCAAAGAATTAACTCCTCCAAGCGTTTGCAAATGAAGCAGTACAGCATTAAGTAACTTGTAGATTAAGGAACATATCTCAAGGGAAATTAGCACATAATTTAAATGGAAAGCAAAGGAGAATGGAAATGTGGATATCCATGGGGTGTAATTAAATCCGTGGCTGCTGGGAATTGAATACCTTGGAGTAACACCAGAAATATTTAAATTCCTCGGCCTCATTTAAGTTAGAAAAGGAAGAATTAAGACCATGTGGTGTATATGTAAAAGAACAGCACAACTGGACAGAGACACAGGTAGTTGTGTGTGTGTGTGTGTGTGTGTGTGTGTGTGTGTGTGTGTGTGTGTGTGTAAGTGTAAGTACTGAGCTTCAGACTCAGGGCCTGGCCCTGTTGCTTAGTTCCCTCTCCTGGCTGGCAATCTTCCGCTTGAGTAGTGCCTCCACTTGTGGCTTTCTTTTGCTGGTTAATTAAGATAGCCGAGTCTCAGGGCAGGGTGCAGGCTGGCCCCGTGAGCTTGCTGGTTAGGCCAAGCCTCGTGTGGGGCCCGGGCTGGCGGTGGGCGGGGCCTGTTGTGGTGTCTCGCCCTTCCCCTCCCCCTGCAGGTCGAGCTAACTGCATCCCCCTTTTCTCTCCCAGCATCCGGAGCGTGATGCAGAGGTACCTGCAGGAGAGGAATGAGATGACCTTTGACAAGATTTTCCATCAGAAGATCGGTGAGTCCCGCTCGTGGCCAAGGCTGCAGTGGCCACGGCACGGCCAGGCCGCCTTGGCGCCTGGGTGGTCTTCCTGGCTGGGGACCTGCGGCAGGAGGGGCACTGGCTGGAACTAGTGAGAGGCGTGGCTGACATCGACTCAGCTGGTGGGAGACACAGCAGTTTGACTTCTCGTTTTAAGGCCGTTTGGGGTCTGGCCCGAGTCAACTGGACACCTGAGTTCACCCAGGGGCACAACTCCGGGTAGGCCTGAAGACAGGAGGGGACAGCTCTGGAACCTTCCCAGAGCAGACTCTGCCGGAAGGGGCAGGTGTGGGCAGAGGACCGGGGTGTGTCCCACGGGGCGGGGTTGGGGTCCTGGGCACACGCAGTCTCTCAGCCTGGTACCAAGCATGGCTTGGGGCCTGGTACCTGAGCCCAGCCTCCCGGTGCCTCTGGAGACAGGCCTCACCAGCCTGCCTTCCAGCTAACCTGGAAGGACCCCCACACCCCTGGTTCTCTCCTCTCTCCAGAGGAGAAGCTGAGTGTAAGCGTCACAGGAAGGTCGGGCTGGCCGGCTCCGCCCTGTCCCTTCCCCGCGTTCCCGGCATTAGTGATGCGGGGTGGGGAGGGGTGGACGGGGTAGGAAGCGAGCGAGCGTTGTGTCTGGCTCTGCAGGGCTTCCTTGTGGCCTCTCACCCCCCCCCCCCCGCCCCTGCACCCCACCCCGACCTCCAGTTGATTCTAGCTTCCCTTCCCTGACCATCTCCCCTTCCCTCTCCCCTGCCCCCCCCCCCCCAGCCCACCTTCTCTTCTCTCCTGCTGCCCACTCTGCAGGTGAAGGTTGGGGAGCAGGGAATGTGGTCCCTTCTCAGCTAACAGCCAGTGGAGGCATGGGAGCAGCCCACCGCTTGAGGGGCTCAGATGCCCTCCGCTCCCCAGAGGCTGTAGTTCGGAGCCACCCATTGAGCTCAGGCCTCCAGAGACCCTGAGCAGACAGCCATTGCAGCCCAGCTGGGCTTCTGGCCTGCAGGCTGCCATCAGAACCAAGTGCTGCTTTTAAGTCAGTGACCTCGTGGCGATTACAGAGCAATCAAACCATACTATAGCCACTGGGCATGGTGGCTCACTCCTGTAATCCCAGCGACTCAGGAGGCTGAGATCTGGAGGATCACAGTTCAAAGCCAGCTAGGACAGAACAGTCCTTGAAACTCGGTGTACAATTAACCCATGACGCCAGTGTTACCAGTTGCAGCGTGATTTCACCAGCACATGCGGGTAGCTGTTTGAGAGCAATGGCAGGTTGTGTTTGTTCCCAGGGCCAAGGCCAGGGTTGTCCTGGGCTTTGTTTGGGAAAAGAAGATAAGGCGTGTGTGGGGTTTCTGGGGTGAGTGCAGAAAAGGTGTCACAGACCCTTTCTGAAAAGGGGGAGTCACTTCTGAGCTGCCGCCCACCGCTGGCAACCCCACAGATACGTCACCCACGCAATGACACCAAACCACAAGCCTCAAACCAAGAGCCACACAAACTGGGCGCTGTCCCGGGTTCCTAATAGATGCAGCGATTGTGCTCCATGCTCTCATTGCTGATGGCCAGGAGCTGAGCAGATTCCTCACCCCACAGCTGCCAAAGACGGCAGCCAGAGCACCAACGCCCTTGCCAACATGTCTGTGCACACGCGTGTGTCTGTGCGTAAACATCCCTGTGTGTGCATCTATGTGTGTGAGCACACATGCGTGTCTGTGCTCGTGGCTATGTAAACCTGTCTCTGTACCCACATGTGTGTCTGTATCCCTGTGCATGCATCTCTGTGCACACATGCATGTGTGTTTGTATATATGTAATCATGTCTGTGCACACACGTGTGCCTGTGTACATGTGTCTGTGCATCTGTATATGTGGCATCTGTGTGCGTTTGCTGTCTCTGTGTCTGCATCAATGCACACACATAGATGTGTGTACGCGTGCCTGTGTGTTCACACGCATATCTGTGTCTGTGCATGTGCACACATGTGTTGGGGCACACATGCTTGTGTGTATGTCTGTGCACAGTGTCTACATATGGATACATGATACGTGCACTGGTGTATGTGTCTGTGAACATGTGTACGTGTGTACATGTGGGTATTTGTGTGTGCATGTGTATGTGTGTGAATCCTGCCCTGGGAACTGGCTTGCTGTTTCCCCTCTGTCTCTGCTCTGGAAGTGCCTCACTCCTCACCGGGGACGGCCCAGCCTGACCAACACCCCAGGCCCTCACTTGATCTGTAAAATCCTCCCTGCCTCTGGGCACCAGCCACGGAGGAAGAGAGCCCTCCGGCCCAGCCCGGATCTGTGAGCAGGGGCTTCACCAGACTTCCAGAGAGGGGGTAGTCATGCTCTGGGCGCAGCCCAGCCACCGGTGACTGACTACGTGTGGCAGCAGGCAGCGGCCCGGGGCCGGGGAAGAGGCTCCACCTGAGCACGGCAGGTTTCCTAATCGGCATTGCCCAAGAAGGAAAGACCCTGGGAAAAGGGAGAGACATGGGGAAGGGGAGAGATCATGGGAAGAGGAGAGATGTGAGGAAGGGGAGAGACCCTGGGAAGAGGAGAGACCCTAGGGAAGGAGAAACCCCAGGGAAGGGGGGAGATGTGGGAAGAGGAGAGACCTGGGAAGAGGAAAAGCTCTTAGATAAAACCAGCTAGCAAGGCAGCCTGCCAGCCCACCCCACTGACCACTGACTGAGTTGGTCTGGGCAGTTCAGCATGGAGCCTGGGCTGCGGTCAGCCCAGGAGGGAGGAACCCCTGCCGCCAGCCCCTGCCAGGCTGAGAATTGGGGGTAAACAGGGTAAAGGGGGATAATAGTCAGATAGGAGACTTGCTCTAGCATCTATTTATCCATGCCTTTCTTTTTTGTGGTATTGAGGTTTGAACTTTTGAGCCACACCCCAGCTCTTTTTCAGATAAAGTTTTTGTTTTTTCCTCCCGGGGCTGGTTTTGGACCACCATCCTGCCATGCCTCCTGTCCAGCTGGGATGAGGTACACTCCGCCACTGCTTGAACTGTTGGTTGAGATGGGGTCTTGCTAACTTTTGCTCAGATGGCCTCCAACTGTGATCCTCTAGCAGTCTGCATACTGAGTAACAGATTAAAGGTATGAGCCATAGCACTTGGCTCTTATTTTTTTTTTAAATTATCATTCAAGATCTAAAAGCAACCAAAATGTTCCCTTCCCAAATCATTTGGAAACAGGTACGTTTTACTGATGAGTCTACTGCATCTGCAGGAGTCCCATTGTGACCAGTGGATCCTTGATCTGCAGCCTGGTGAATCTGTTTTCCTTCAATCATTTGCTGTTTAATTTTCTCTGTGCTGTTTTGACCCCATGATTAACAGGAATTACTGTTTGCTCAAGACTCAAAAGGCAATGTGTGTATTAAACATAGCACTGAGTTTCCTGCACTAGGTATATAGAGGGGCCGTGTTGCCCACCTCCCAGGGGCAGAGCCTGGCCTGAAAGCCACGAGCTTCTGCCACTAATGGGAAATGTGTGGGACGCCTGCCTCTGTCCCTCTGTCCCTCTGTCCCTCCTTCCTTCCTTCCTTCCCTACAGACAGGGCCTTGCTGTCCACTGCCCTTCTCAGAGCCGCCCGCCCCCCAAGCCAGTGCTGCCTCCCCGTGGTGGTGTAATGCCCTGGCCTTGAGAACACGGAGACACCTCTCAGCATATGATTTCTAGAAATGCCTGCCCTTTCATTGGCACAGGGCTGGATTCAGTGGCTAGCAGTCAAAGCAAATTTGGGCAAAATAATGCTGGCAAGCAATCTCTTTGCTGTGTTCATCAAATGCCACGCTGTCTATGAAAAGCAGCCCCGATTGTGAGTTGCTCTAGGAGCCACTAGGCCCAGCCGATGAAGGCTGCGGACGAGGCCCAGACTGCCTGCTCCTGCCCCACCCACGTCACCTTCCTCCTGCTGCTCTGCAGAGACCGGACCTTCTGACATCTTCCCAGGTCTTCCTGGGTCTGGAGGAAGTGCTCGGGGCTGGAGCACGTGGGGAGAGGTGTCTGCCCTGAGCATCTGTTGCAGGTGAGGGTGGGGAATGAGTTGGGGCACAAAGGCCAGGTGGGGGCAGGTGTTCTGGGGTTCAGGAGGTGGGGGCCAGAGTCACAGTGCGGGTCACTTCCCCCACTCGGGGTTCACCAGCCACGTTTGCACGGTTTTTAAAGTAATTACTCAAGCCAGGTGCCAGTGGTTCCCATCTATAATCCCAACTACTCAGGAGGTTGAGATTTGAGGTTGCAGTTCAAAGCCAGCCTGGGCAGGAAAGTCCGTGAGATTCTTATCTCCAATTAACCAGCAAAAAGCCAGAAGTGGCGCTGTGGCTCAAGTGGTAGAGCACCAGCCTTGCGCTAAAGAGCTCAGGGACAGCGCCCAGGCCCAGGGTTCAAGCCTCAGAACTGGCAAAAATAAATAACTAAAAGCAACTGTAACTGCTCACTTATATTAAAAACCAATCCCGTGCGGGCGTCTGGGTGCTTGGAAGATGGCAGCAAATAATGTGCGTTGTGTAACTGGTAAGGAGTGAGCAGCAGCGTCCTGTGGGTGGCCCTCAGCCACAGCCCGACATTCGCAGCCTCGCTGGGGTGGCCCTGCGCATCACAGCCTGCCTTGTGATGGAGTCACGGAGCTCTTCCTGACCAGTGTAGAAAGATCTCCATGTGAGCGTGGTGGTCCACACCTCTAATCCTGGAACTTGGGAGGCGGAGGCCCAAGGATTGAGAGCTCCAGGCTGGCTGGGAAACCAAACAAAGCAAAGGAACAACAAAGCCCCAAGCAGTAACAAAACCCAGGAAAAACAAAAAGCAGAAAAGGAAGGTCTGCAGGGCTGGGCTGTGGATGGGCGATTATGCCACAGGTACACTTCTGTTTCCCTTGTGCTGCGTTAGAAGGTGCAGGAGCCCGTGTGCGAGCGGCTCCCCAGGCTGGGAGCCTCGCTGGAGTTTCCTTCCTTACCGGCAGCAGTGCAGGGCTGGTGCTTGCAGCTGGAGGCTCTTCCTGGCAGCACAAGGCGCCCTGGTCCCTCAGAAGTTGGAGCTCTGTGTCCAGTTGGAGAAAGCCAAGGACAGGAGATGGACACTGCCTTTGTACTGACCGGGTGCTGAAGTTTACCATCCACTCCCCCGCTGAGATGCAGGAGACCAGATGCAGAGGTTCCCTTGGGGGTAGTGACTGGGGAGATGGGGAACAAGAAACTTTCTGCCTTATACCTTGTTAAAAGAAGTTAAAAGAGGGAACCCTAAGAAGACAGAGTTGCAGTAAAATCTCTTGTAAATGGTTGCAGTCCAGCTGGGACTGTGGAGGGCAGAGGGGTGCTTTCCTACCCAGGAGGAGTTCACTCAGGGATTCTGGGTAATGGAAGTCCGGAGGTAAAGTGGGTGTCAAGGCACGGCGGTGAGAATTGCAGGCAAAGGAGTCCCCATGGCGGCCAGAGGCCTGATGCACGGTGTGCAGGTGTGTGCAACAGGTGTGGGGCTGCAGATGCTTGAACCCAGCCATGGGGCACAGGCAGGGCATGGCACCCATGCCCTGGGCACAATGTGGGCAGAAAAGAGTGGGCGTGGCTGGAGCCAAGTCCTCCCCATCTTCTCTACAGTACCCACAGAAGTTGAAAGCCTAGGAAAGGGAGAAGAGATTGCTCCTGGGGACCGTGGCCGCCAAGGAGGTTTTTAAATAGTGTGTGCGGTTCTAGCATCTTTCCCCTGTGCAGTGGATTTGGTATCAGTATCTGCCTCGTGTTTGTGTCTCTGATCAGGTTATACTCGCTCCAGAAACTCTTCCTCTTCCCCTTAGAGCACAATAGGCAATGCAGGGTTCTCTTGGTTTCAACCAAAAGAGAAACGCGTCACATATAGAAAGGCGGCTCATGCCTGTAATCCTGGCTGCTCAGGAGGCTGAGAGCTGAGGATCGAGGTTTGAAGCAGGAAAGTCTGGGAGACTGTTATCTCCAGTTCACCAGTGAAAAGCCACAAGTGGAGCAGTGGGAGAGCGTCAACCTCCAGTGAAAAAACTCATGGACGGCTCCCAGGCCCTGAATTCACGCCCCAGTACCAGCATGCGCGTGTGTACACACGCGTGTGCGCACGCACACACACCACACACACACACGTGCCCCCACTGCGAGCTCACAATGTGAGCACCAGGGAAGTTCCTCAGGAAATGTGTGTGGATTCGCCACCTCCTCCCCTTCCCCAGTGGAAATGGCCGCCCGTGGCTGGGGTGGAGTTGGTGGTGTCACGCGTGGCTGGGTGCTTCTCTCTGAAGTAGCCCTGTGAGAGGCTTTGGCTGCTGACTTCTTTGCACGTCCGTGTCTGATGGGGTTTGTGGCATGGCGTCCCTGTGTGTGGCTACTGTGTTCCTTTAGCACGGACACCCCAAACCGCCGCCCCCACCGTGGCCGGCCCACACACGCGTCAGATGGCGTGGGAGGTGTTGTGTATTGGCAGTGACGTCAGCTGTCGCCAGTGGCCCGCAGCCTCCTCCACTCGGTTCTTCCGCAAGTGTGAGGTAGCACTTCCTTCCCTCCCCGCCCCACCTCCCTCGCAAGGTTAGTTCTTCCAGCACCGTGTGTCTAAAAAGAAACATGTTAAACCGACCGTGTGCCGGCCAGTTCCCGGGTGCGTCCGGACTCCGTTCTGTTCCGTCAGTTCAATCCCCTGACAACACAGGCCCCATGAACGCTGTGGAGCCAGGGGGGCTGGGGGCAGCCAGGCCCGCTCCCCAGTGAGGTCCTCCAGGTGAGCACGGCAGCGGCCGGCAGGGCCAGGCCTCACGCCTGGCCTCCCAGCTGCCCAGCCGGGCAGGAAAGCCCCTGAGGCTCTGATCTCCAACAAACCTCCAAACGCCAGGAGTGGAGCTGTGGCTCAAGGGGTGGAGCACCAGCCTTGAGCAGAGGAGCTCAGGGATGTGCCCCAGCTAACTCAGCACCCAGACTCAGTTCCAGTCCCAGTGCCTGTGTACATGTGTGTGCACGTGCACAGACACACAGACACACAGACACACAGACACACAGAGTCACAGGAGCCGCCCACTCCTCTTAGTTGGAAGTCCTCTTCATCAAAGCTGCTGCTTCTTTCGTAGTCTGACCTGGGGCATTCTCGTCCACTCCGGCTCCATCTCCCACGCCGGCGATCAGTCTTCAGTTCCCGCCTGTGGCTTCTGTTTCCTGGAGATGTCGCTCTGAGCCTGTGGAGGTTCTCGGCCCCCCCTCAGCTGGCCCTGTTCAAGGTCCCTCGTTCACCCTCATCAGCGCAGGGGCGTTCCACCGGCCCTGGGGGGAAGGGGTGGAGGGGGAGGGGGGACCCACACCCAGAAGACAAGCCGGAGGGGCCGCGTCCTGACAGAAGTGCTAGCCATGGACACGGTCATGGCTCAGCTCACACCGTGGCCTCCCACGGCACACGGTCCTGTGTGATCAGCAGCCCCGCCTCACGGATTCCCACTCCACGGCAGAGGGGACCCCGATCCACACTGTGTGGCTAGGGTGGGGGACAGAAGAGCGTGGTGGGCATGGCCCGACCGCTCTGGTCAAGGTGTGTGATGGGGTGGGTTAGGCAGACAGGGGTGGGGTGGGGTCGATCAGCCTTGGCATGAGGGCTGCGTGGCAAGGCTCCCTCAGGTCCGCACCCATGGCCACGCCCCACACCCTGGGCCTCAGCCCCCGCCCCCTCCAGACCTCTTTCCTCTGCACTTGTGGGGGCCATGAGGCTCCCCCTCGGGGCTCATTTTCAATGCTGGCGGGAGCTGGTGAACAGAGGAGCCAGCGTGGGGGGGCTGGGCACAGGGCCTTCCTCCCAGCCACCGTTTGTCTCCTGGAATCCTTCTTTTTGATCTTGCTGTTCCTGTTCTTAAAGGCAGGGAGGAAGGAGAGGCCTCTGCTGGTTATTGGAGGGCGGTGGAGTTCACATTCCAAAGATCATACCCACCCTGAAATCTTCTGTTCTTTCCCTTTAGGTTTCTTGCTATTTAAAGATTTTTGTTTGAGTGGAATTAATGAAGCAGCCCTTCAGGTGAAGTTTTATGAAGAGGTAAGCAACCACTGCTTTATTGATGCTTTTCTTTCCAAAGCACATCGGAGCTGGACTTTGGAATAGGCAAAGGCCGCTGAAAGCTTACCTGTATTTAGAAATTCATTAAAACGAATTGTCAGGGCAGAAGTCTCATACATCGTTTGTTAGCCATGGGGAAAGCCAGGCATGTCCGCTCATCATCTTCCCTGAGGCTTTGGCATTGGGCAGAAGCCTTGAGGGAGACTTAGAGCAAAATTCACCCCGAGGGGCCTGGAGTCACGGTCTGTCTGTTGTCTGTGGAGCCAGCTCTGGAAATGGAGCTGTGGCCAGGACTTTTAAAAGGAGCTGGCTGAGGTGTGCTGGTCCTCCTGGAGGAGCAGGTGGGAGAGATGCACTTAAAGCCAAATATCTGGAAGGCACGTGGAGCTGGAGGGGCGGCACACCTGCTAGAGTGCCAGCCTAGCAAGGACAAGGTCCTGGGTTCAAATCCCAGCACTGCCAAAAATGGATAAATAGGAATAGCGTAGATCGGATATCCTAGCGACTCAGGAGGCTGAGATCTGAGGATCATGGTTCAAAGCCAGCCCGAGCAGAGATGTCTTTTATCAGTGAGACTTTTATCAGTGAACCACCAGAAAATGGGAAGTGGTGCTATGGCTCAAGAGCTAGAGCGCTAGGCTTGAGCTGAAGAGCGCAGGGACAGCACCCAGGCCCAGAGTTCAAGTCCCACCACCACCACCAAAAAAAAAAAAAAAAAGACAGCGTATTGAAATTGGGAACTGAGGAAATGAGGCTCTCCCGTGCGGGGGTGAAGGGCGGGTAGCAGTCTGAAACTGTGACTGCCAGGAGAGGCCTCAGGTGAGGGCCCATGCCGGGCCAGATGTGCTTAAGGATCAGGACGTGGAGGAGGTTTGGGTTGACCTTGCGAGCTACTCAGCCACGGGCATGAAATTATGACCTCTAAGGTAACTTCTAAAAGGATAAAGTGTCTGTCTAACAACTTAGGTGAAATGGAATAAGACAAGATTGGAATAGTCAAGCGAATATGATGAGAGAAATTCAGGGAGTTAGGATAAGCCACCTGGGAAAGGGGGCCGGGCCGGATGGCGGCTGTGTATCTTGTGACACTTAACGGAAATGGACTACACACCCCAAGGGGAAGATGGAGGTTTGGGCACAGACCGAGAAAAGCCGCAGGGGGACGTGCCACACAGGCGGGCCAGCGCCGCGCTGCCGAGCCCGCGTAGCCACGCGGACAGCACACTGCACCTGACACACACTCAGGGGTCTGGTGGAGGGAAGGGGTGTCGGACACGTATCTATCGCCGTCCCAAATACCTGCAAATACCACCACTAAGGATGTAAAGCAAACACCGGCACGTAGAAAAGAAGGACCAGACCAATTCCTGGGGGAGCTTGCAGACAGACAGACAGACAGACAGACAGACAGACAACTAGTAAGGAAGCAGTGATGGAGGACACCAGGCCCAGCAAAAACAACTCACTCCTCGAGCTGCACGCTGAATGTGATCCCAACAGATCCCGTGCCTGTCCCCCAGCTCTCCACGCCGGCGTCATCCAGGGAATCTTCTCCAACTGCAGCGGGACTAATGCCACATTTCATAACAGGATTACCAAGGGGTTGATACTCCTCTCAACACTTACAGCCAAAGGAGAAATGGCAATTAGGAAATATTTGTTAACTAAAATATATGTAAGATGTGACAGATGCTATTATTAGTAACACGGTATGTTTTTACCCTAAAGTCGTTTTATGATAGCGTTTCACTCTGTCATCCAGTATGACCTTTAAACGCTCAATCTCCTGAGTGCTGGTATTACAGGCATGCACCACCATGCCCAGCCACCCCAAAGCATGTAAAATAATCTTTTAAAAAAGCATTGCAGGGCTGGAAAGGTGGCTCAGTGGTAGAGCGCTTGCCTTGCATGCCTGAGGCCCTGGGTTCGCTTCCTCAGCACCACATAAGCAGGAAAAAAAAAGCCGGAAGTGGCGCTGTGGCTCAAGTGGTAGAGCGCTAGCCTTGAGCTGAAGAGCTGAGGGACAGCGCCCAGGCCCAGAGTTTAGGCCCCACGACCGGACCCAAAAAAAAAAAAAAAAAAAGCATTGCATAATAAAGACTTGATACTAGAGGGTTTTGTTTTTCAAGCTTGACAGTTGAAGAGAAATTCCTTTTATGACATATCTATCTCTCTATATAATGTCTTGTTACTCCAGACTTTTAAAAGTTACATTAACATTTCTAGGAAGAGGGGTTGAATTACAATGTACATTTCACATCACATAAATAGATGAATTGAAGTTACCATTTCTCTCTGAATCATAACCAGCATTGTATGTGAATATCAACACAATCTCTGTTTTGTTTATTTTTATTTTTTTGATGTACCAGGTCAGCTTGTCAAGCACGGAGCCGTGTCCTGTAGTAGATGAGCGCTGAGGGGTTGGGCGGCCATGCAAATGTACTGTGGCAGTCCCCAGGCGTTGGGGAGGGAGGTGGGCACTCACCTAGCTTGTAACCATTTGGACTTTACCTGCAGGTGTTTCTGTTGTGGTCCCTCCCAGCACTTTGGGTGCCTCTGGCTTGGCATGTGGTGGCTCTAGATAATCCACAAGGCCCTGGAAGGGTGCCCAAACTCCTTGGCACCTTTTCACTCTTCTTATTTGTGTTTTGAACTGGTCCTGGGGCTTGAACTCGGGGGTCTGGGCATTGTCCCTTAGCTTTTTTTTGCTCAAGGCTGGGTGCTCTACCACTTAAACCACAGCTCCATCTTGGTTTTTTCAGTGGTTCATTGGAGATAAGAGTCTTACAGACTTTCCTATCTAGGCTGGCTTTGAACCATGATACTCAGCCTCCTGAGTAGCTAGGATGACAGGCGTGAGCCACCAGCACCCAGGCTCCCGGATAAAGGAAGACAATGCTGTCACAGACTGAGAAAGCCATCCACTCTCAGCACAGCTCTCTGAAGACTCACACAGCCTTCAGATACTGGGGTTCCCAGGGATTCCTCCTTCTCAACCCCTGAGATTGGCTAGTTTGATAGATTCCGCTGTAATTTCTGTTGATCTGCCTCCATACTTGGAAGACCCTGGTTCAGGTGTGCGCTACCCTCCAGCGCGCAGGTGTGCATCACCTGCCGTTTGCGCTGCACCTTCTGTCTGGGCAGCTGGCCAGGCCACCCCTGCTTGGCAGCTGACCGCGTCCTCCCCCGCCCGCAGTGGCTCCACTTCTGCCGGCCTGTCGGAAGCCAGGCTTCTTCTCAGCAGTCTCAGCGGGGCAGTTGGTGGCGCTGTGGCTCTGCGCTGATTGCTCCACAGTCTGCGCTGTGTTCTCCCGGCTCGCCTGGTTCGGGGCTGGTAGTCAGAGAGGGCCTGCCAGGGTGGGGGGCAGTGGGGCCTGCCAGTCAGTCTTGTGTGGTGGGCTGGGGCCGTCATTCAGCCAGGCCTGCAGTGTCTTGGGATCCGACCCCTAGGGAGATGGGGAGGACAAATGTCCTGCGGTTGATGGACAGGGCATGGGACATGGAATGGGGTTGAAGAGACAGGGGTGGGGCTTTCAGCCTGTAAAGCCCGTGGAGACATGAGGCAGGCCAGGGTCAGGTGCGAGGTGCTGGGATTGGTGAGGTTCAGGTGACAGCTCCGTCGCACCCTTGCTGGTTCCGTGTCCCGCGCTCTGCCACGTGGTGCAGGGAGGTATTCACTCCCCTGGCTCAGACTGTAGAAGGCTGTTTTCCCTGGGTGTGTGGAAACACTCTGTTAGACGCACGTGCATTCCTGCTGCCCCTCTATCGCAGGCAATGCGCTTGTCTTTAAAACAGCCCCAAGTAAGGCTGATTCTTTCTTAAACTCTCTTCCTTCTCTCCCTCCCCCCGTCCTTTCCTCCCCTCTTTCCCATCCCTTCCTTTGTCCCTTCTTCCTGGGTTGGTACTGGGGGTTGAACTCAGGGCCTTGCATTCGCCCTCAGCTTTCTTGCTCCGTGGCTGGCGCTCTACCCCTTGAGCCACACCTCCAGCCTGACCTGCTCAGGCACTGAGACAATCTGCCTGCCAGAATCGTGAGCGCCATCTACTGTGTGCGGGCCACCGTGAGGATGGTCTGTTTCTAACTAGGGGGTGGCGGGCTGCGCGCGCTCTTCCATGGTGCCCCAGGGAGTACACAGTGAGTTCTGAGTTACAGACGCAGCTGCTCCGGCCTCTTTCTTCCCCTGAGGAGACATGACTTGGCTGTGGTCCAGGGGATCCGTGCTCCTGGGAAACCGGAGTCGTCTGTGTAGTTCAAGGTGACTTCCACAGGACTTTGTTGGAGCACATGGCAGTTTGCTTCGGTCGTCGGTCACGGCCCGAAAGCCCTGCCCTCAGTCTCCTCTCCCTGCCCCACCTGCCCTTCCCTTCTTTATTCTGGCCTTTGGTACTGTAAGTCAGACACTGGTGGCTCATGCCTGTAAGCCTGACTACGCAGGAAGCCAAGGTCTGGAGGATCATGTTTTGAAACCAGCCTGGCACAGGAGCGTCTACGAGACTCTTTATCTCCAGTTAACTACCAAATTGCTAAGCTTAGAGGTGTGGCTCAAGTGGTAGAACACCAGCCTTGAGCAAGAGTTACAAGGCTCTGAGTCCGAAGTTTTCCTGTAAATAACTAGGAACAACTTTTTGGAGGTGTGACTTTCTTCAGATGAGAGCGTTTCCACACACGGCAGACTCGCGCACGCGTTATTACCTGGCCCCGTCCCAACCCGCCACGTTTCCTTGCCAGCACAGTATCTGCAGAACCTTTTCTGTGGATACTTTCCCGTACTGCTAAGAACCCAAGGCTTCTGCCTAGGGGTTAGTCCTAAAGAAAAAGAAAAGTACTTGTTTAGTCGATTTTTCAAAGTCTCTTTGCAGGAATCCTGACAATATCTATTTTTAAACTTTTCTTGTTGGTTTGGGAACACTGTTGGCAAGTGTCCTTCTTAGAACTGACGCTGCCGGACTGCAGTAATTGTGCTGGGTGGGGAGGATTGGCAGGGACGGCCCGAGGTGGGTGTATTGTGCTGAGAGATAATTGTGACCGTGGAAGTGTTTGTTTCTTGATGTTACGCATTCTTCTGTGGAGGCAGCGTGGCTTGGCCCCTAGGAACAGCTCCTGTGACATCTCTGAGCAGATGTCAGTGCTTCCAACTCCATTGCTGTGACAATCGGGACCTGTCGCCGCCCGTGGCCCAGGCATGGTTGGCTCGATCGGCCATGGGCATGGCTGGTGGGGTCCCTAAATCAAGCAGGTTTCTAGACGCACTAACCGACCCATGACACCTCTTACAAATCTAGATCAAAGAGTACGAAAAGCTCCACAACGAGGCAGAGCGCCTGTGCAGAAGCCGGCAGATCTACGACGCATTCATCATGAAGGAGCTCCTGTCTTCCTCCCATGTGGGTAACTCCCCCCCTTCCCTTCTGGCGTAAGCAGGGCCACTCCCAGAGCTCCTGGGTGAAACAGGACACTAGGCAGGTAGTAAGCATCTCAGAATGCACAGCTAGGACAGGGCCAGGTTCCTCTGCTCTTTGCGTTTGTCTCCCGTAGAGCCCAGGTTGTCCCAGAACTATAGATCCTCTTGCCTCAGTCCTTTAAGTGCTGGGATTGCAGGCACACACTACCAAGCTCAACAGATTCTTCTGTTGTGTCAATCTGCACCCCCCTCCCTCCCCCAGATGATACAGATGATACAGTTTCTCTCCTGTCAAGCTCAATTGCTACATTGCCTGAGGCTGATACTTACATTGCAAAAAAATCCATAATGTAACATAATATCAGTTGAAGAAAAAAGTTTCAATCGAAGACTTTGTGAATTAGATAGTTAGGATTATTAGTTATTAACATTATTGTTGTTTTGTGATGCTAGAGGCCAAACCCAGAGCCATTTCAGTGCTTTTAGGCAAGTGCGCTACCGATCAGACCTCCCAGCATGAGTTACTATTTTAAATTAGCTCTACTTTAACAATTTGGCTGGGCCAGTGTCCTAGCCCAAGTGCTAGTCCAAGGCCCTGAGTTCAAGCCCCAGTACCAAGAAAATTTGTAAATGTTTTCTTTGAATTATTAGGAAGATTATAATTATGTCAGTTTTGTTCGTGATAAGTTAAAGAATGGTTGAAATTGTTCTTATAAATTAGAAAATGTTAGCCATTAAGAAAAAAATGAGGGTTCTAGGAAATCATTTCACAGGATGTAAGCACAATACTTAATAGTGAAACTGTGAAGAGTTTTTTTCTTTCTGTTGTTTTGTGATACTGGTGGTGGTGTAGATTGGCTCCTTGTGGAGAAACAGGCCCCTGCCACAGAGCCACGCCCCAGTACCGAGCCACGCCCACAGCCAGCCACATTCTACAGCTGTCTTGCATGAGCCACGCCCACAAGGCCCCGCCCCTCACCCAGGCCACACCCCCAAGTCAGCCTGCTTCCAGAGCCCATGACTTCTGCTGACAGTGTCACCTCCCCTGTCCAGTGCACCAGCCATGGTGGGATTTGTTTAAGTTAATTAAGATGAGGTGGATCCGAAGCTTCCCCTCCGTTCTCCTGCTCACATGCCTGCAGCTCTCTGGGAGTGGCCCCAGGGGCAGCGGCACTGGTGCCCATTTGGGCCCCTGGATGGCCCTGGTTGGGGACATGCTGTCCCATCAGGCCTGGGACCTGGGTGCCTCTGAGTTCCTGGGCCAGCCCGTGTCGCTTCCTTCTTCTCCTCTCTCAGGGAAAGACACTCGGAGCCGGCACCCACCTGCTGCCCTCTGCTTCACTCTTCTCTCCCCCGGGACGGCCTGGGCCCACAGACAGTGCCCACAGGAGCCTCTGCCAGTGTGGCCTTCCATTTCTGTGCAGCGTGCCAGCTCTAGTGGCACAATGTGGGGTTTTAAGCCATTTCTCTTCATGCACATTATTAAGAAAGACACGATTTGCTGGGTGTAGTGTCTAACGCCTGTAATCCTAGCTACTCAGGAGGCTAAGGTCCTAAGGGCTGAAGTTTTCAGCCAACCTGGGCAGAGAAGTCTGTGAGACTTTATCTCCAAAACAACCATCACAAACCAAGCTGGAGGCATTGTTCAAATGGTAGAGCACCAGCCAAGCAAGCAGGTGCAAGATCCTGAATTCAAGCCCTAGTTCCAACAAAAAAGAAAGCAGGCAAGCAAGAAAGAGGTGGTGTGTGTATGTGTGTAGGGGTGGGGAAGACATGTCTTACAGTTCTGGGGATAGAATTGAAGTGACAGGAAGCCCCATTCTGTTTGCCCTGCCACCCTGTTCACGGGCTGTGTGAGACTCCTCAACCAAGCCCCTTTGGCCCAGTCCCAAGGCCCAGATTCCTAGATTAATTTTCTCTAAGAGGAAGCTTACATTTTTTGGAATCTGTTACCTGGTTGGAACAGAGCACAGAGATGGTAGCGCTCCAGCCTTGAGCAAAAAGCTGAAAGGCAGCGCCCAGGCCCAGTGTCCATGATACGTTGCCGTATTTTGTCATAAGCTGTGCTTATGTCTTCATTTTTTTTCCCTCAGCAATTCTCAAAGGAAGCAGTAGAACATGTCCAAACCCATCTGTCCAGGAGAGAAGCATCGGAAACCCTTTTCCAGGTAAGAAGGAAGTCCTTTGAAGTAAATGGACCTGACTTGCTCAGGAGCTGGTCCTGGTGACACTTAGTGTGTCAGCTTGCAGACGTTCCTGGGAAAGGCCCCTGGAGGTTTCTGGAGGCACTGTGTAGTAGAAAGCCCCCAAGATAAGATAGCAGAAAATAAAGCTTTCTCCATGGGCTCTTGTTTTGTTTTTAGGACCTGCGTGCTATCCCTTAGTTTTTATGATCAAGGCTGGTGTCTTAACCACTTGCGCCACAGCTCCACTTGGAGCTTTAGGCTGGCTAATTGGATATGAGAATCCCACAGGACTTTCCTGCTTGGCTGGCATTGATCTTTTGTCTTTTTCTTGGTGGTACTGATGTTAGGACATAGGAGCTCACATAGGCTAGGTAGGTGGGTGCACCGCCATGCTAGCCATGCCCCAGCCCTGTTTGGATTGAGTTGTTCTTCACATAAGGTCTTGTCGATATTGCTTGGGTTAGCCTGGAATGGAGATCCTTCTGCCTGCCCCACACTCTTCCTCCTGGCTCCCTTGAGCCCAACGGTTCTGAGAGGCACAAACGCAGCCAGATGGTGGCTGATGAAAACCTAGCAGCGCCACAGAGGCCTTAAGACCCGTGCCAATCACAGACAGTCTGGATGGGTTCCAAGGTAGGCGGCTCCGCTCACGGTGCCCAGGGCCAAAATGGAGACGTGGGGCCCCTTTCTCAACAGTGAGCAAGACATCCAAGGTGCCAGGTGCTGGGGGCTCTCACCTGTCATCTTAGCTACTCAGGAGGCTGAGATCTGAGGATCGCAGTTCAAAGCCAGCCCAGGCAGGAAAGTCTGTGAGACTCTTAATCTCCAATTAACCACTAAAAGCCAGATAGAGCTGTGGCTCACGAGACAGAACACCAGCCTTGAGCAAAAAAGCCAAGGCCCAGAATTTGAGCCCCAGGATGGGTACACACACACACACACACACACACACACACACACACACACACACACCAGGTAACCCTGGTCATTCAGCCGAGGGCTGTGGCAGGCAGCAGGGTTCAGGCTAGCCTGTCTTGGTGGAGGAGGAGGGGCGGGAGCGTGGGGTGCTGGGCTCACCCCGGCCCCCCAGGCCCCGTTTGTGTGTTAACTGTAGCACGCCCTGTTTGTGTGTTTGCTGTGGCACACTCCTGTTTGCACAGCGTCGAGTTTCTTTTCCATCCCTCCCAGCCATACATAGAAGAAATCCACGAGAGTCTTCGAGGCAACATTTTTCAAAAGTTCATGGAGAGGTAAGTGTGTATGTGTAACTTTGTGGCGTGTGTAGTTGTGTGTCATTTTACCTGTTATGAGCTGTCCTTCAAGTGTGCAGACTTATTCATTCAACAGATAGCCACAGCCCTGGCCTAGGCTATGGTTTAGGCTCTAACCTCCATGTTACATAATTTCGATTTTGTATGGCTTGACCTTGATCTCCAGTTCTCTCACCTGAAATAGTCTGAGATTTTTTTTCCCCTTGTGCTAGAACCAGAGCTTGGACTTTTCACTCGAAGCTGGCACTCTACCACTTGAGCCCCCTGCCCCCCGCCTTCTACAATTTAAATGCCAATGCATTTTCAAATGAGGGAAGAAACTCAGACCTGCTTATGTGCTTGGGTTCTCAGAGGTTCAGGCCCTAGAACACAGCGCGCTCATGTCCGCGGGGTGTCCGCTGGGCTGCTTTTCCCTGCAGCCCTGGGCGTCCCCTCCCCAGTGCGGCTGTGCCCTGGTTGCTGTCCAGGCGGGCGGAGGCCGGGCCGGTGCTCTCCTCCTGGAGGGCTGTGGGCAGTCACGTGACACGCAGGTGCTCAGCACAGAGGTGAGCGAGGAGCGGAGTAAAGAGCAGGAGTCTGTGCCCTGTTTTTTTCTTTCTTTCTTTCTTTCTTTTTACTATGTTGGGCCATTTCTGCACCTTCCCCTGGCCTTGCTGGGTCCTGGGGGGCCTCTGCCAGGGCTCTCGATGTGAACGGCCTGCAGTGATCTTCACCCCCGCCCACCATGCTGATTCAGAGCAGCACACCCTCAGAAGACCTGGCCACAGACGCTGGGCCTGGACACCCAGCGAGGAATGTGCTGTGCAGACGTGCCTGCGCGTGCTGGCAGAGTGCGAGGCCCTCTCTCTTCCTGCCCCCCCCTCCACGCTTGTCAGCGTCAGACCCCACCCCTCGCCACCAGCTCAGAACCCAGAATCAAGGCGAAAGCCGCAAAGAGCGAGCCTCAGGGCCCCAGGGCCCCCAGAGCCACGCCCAGCGCCCAAGCTGTGGCACACTGGCAGCGCACCCGCGCCTTTTTGTGTACATCATGAAGCCCGTTCCGAGTAGCTTCAAAGATGATACCAATTCCATAGATGTTAGGAGGATTAGGGAGAAACTCCTTCAAAAAAAGGTAAGAACCAGGCGCCGGTGGCTCACGCCTGTCATCCTAGCTACTCAGGAGGCTGAGATCTGAGGATGGCAGTTCAGAGCCAGCCAAGGCAGAAAAGCCCATGAGGCTCATCTCCAATGAATCAGCAGAAAACCGGAAGTGGCGCTGTGGCTCAAGGTGGTAGAGCACTCGCCTTGAGCAAAAGAGCTCAGGGACAGCACCCAGTTCAAACCCCATGACTGACAAAGATAAATAATAAATAAAATGTACCGTGAGAGACACAGTGTCCTGATGTCTTCACCTACACACAAGGCGGCAGATAGACTTTCCCACTAACGGACGCCTAGTGGCTCACAGGGCAGCGCGGATTACACGGGATGCATTACTGAGATGATGTAGTGTCCTGTGCTGTCTCACCGTGGACATGGCTGACTCTGATTTAAATAAAAGTCAGCATAGCAGGTGACAATGGAAGGAGAGACTCGAGACCTTTCATTGGAACCTTCAAATAAAGCCAGGAATGCAGGGGAAACCTTTGTAACAGTGTGGACAAAATCTTCCCATATTGGAGAGCAAACATGAGTCACACTGGGGTCGTTGGTCTGTAAGAATGTTCTAGAAGTCTACGGAACTCAGCATATAACTCTTCAGTAATTTCATACTTCTGTTCTCTTTTAGTGACAAATTCACTAGATTTTGTCAGTGGAAAAACATAGAATTAAATATTCATGTGAGTATACTTTTTTCTCTTCTTTCCCTCCCTCCTTTCTTCCTTCCTTCCTTCCTCTCTTCCCCCCTCTCTTTCTTTTAGATAAAATCTCCCCCTGGCTTAACGTCATGAGAAAATACTTGCTTCTGGAACATTGTCTCCAAGGGTACATGCCTAAACAGCCATCCTTTCTGTGCATGAAAAGCTCACCCATCCATACTTACTGATGAGCCATTGCAGTTTTAATTCTTTTCTCATGTTTGCCTAAGAATGTGCTTATTTATATAAGGAAGGATATTTTGAGCTATAAATTATTGATCCTCTCACAAAAATTAGTATAACTTCCATATGTCCTGGTCCTGTTATTGTAGTATTCAAAGTTGAGAATATTAATAAAAATAAGGGCACGGTTTGGTAAAACAAGGTGTCCTCTTTCTGATTATCTTGAGCATGATGAAAATAATATACAGGCCAGGTGCTGGTGGCTCAAGCCTGTCATCCTAGCTACTCAGGAGGCTGAGGCCTGAGGAGCATGATACAAAGCCAACCGGCCAGGAGAGTCCATGAAACTCATCTCCAATGAATCACCAGAAAACTGGAGGTGGAGCTGTAGTTCAGTGGTAGAAGGCTAGCCTTGAGTGAAAGAGCTCAGGGATAGCACCCAGGCCCTGAGTTCAAGACCCATGACCGACTAAATAAATAAATAGTAATCTACAACCCCCCATTGATGCACTGGCTTTGAACAGCCACTGAGGGCGGGGCTTAGCGTCCTCATCTGACTTCCTGTGGCTCTGACCTGCAGCTGACGATGAACGACTTCAGTGTCCACAGGATCATTGGGCGAGGCGGATTTGGGGAAGTGTATGGCTGCCGGAAAGCAGACACCGGAAAGATGTAAGCTTCCTGCCCACATCTGCTTCCCAGAGCTAGTTAGGCCAGCTCACATTCCCATCCGGGGACAATCCCACCCTGCGGGCTCACCCCTGAAATGACTTCCCGCACCTGTAATCCCAGGTACTTAGGAGGCTGAGAGCTGAGGATGAGGTTCGAAGTCAGCCTGGGCAGGAAAAGTCCACGGGACTCTTGTTACCAATTAAAAATAGAAAAAGAGCTGGAAATGGAGCTGTGGCTCAAGTGTAGTGTGCTAGCCTTGCATACATAAGTGTCCAGCAGGTCCAGCCGTTGACTCTGTGTTCATGGTGGACAGAAGTCGGGCTTCAGTGTTTTGTTGCCCCTGGGCCCTGGGCCACCCGGGCTTGGCCCTCATGTTTGTGGTTGCAGGTATGCAATGAAATGCTTGGATAAGAAGAGACTCAAGATGAAGCAGGGAGAGACGCTGGCCTTGAACGAAAGGATCATGCTGTCGCTGGTCAGCACTGGGGTAAGTGCCCGTTTCCCTCACGCCTTCCTGTGGAAATGAGGTGGCAGCCCCCCCCTCCCCCTCCCCCACCATCCTTCTGTATAAGTGCCAAAAGGTCAGGACCTTACCATCCAAGAAGCAAAGAATTGCCTGGCTATGGTAGAGAATGAATCCAGGACAGAGATACGCTAACCTTAGGAAGGAAGGGGCTCCAGAACCTTCTCTAGAAAAATCCAAGGGAGTGACTCAGACTGGCCCTTTCTGAGCTGTCCTTCCCTGGCTTGGACCCCATCAGCATCCCGTCCGGGTGATTGACTGCACGCTCCCGCACTTCTGGCCAGCACTCCCCCCATCCCCCCTTGACACGATCCTTAGGATTTCATCACAGTCGAGCTTTTTTGGTGTTTTTTGGGGTGTGTGTGTGTGTGTGTGTGTGTGTGTCCTGGGGCTTGAACCCAGGGCCTGGGTGCTGTCGCTGAGCTTTTTTGCTTAAGGCTGGTGCTCTACCACTTAAGCCACAGCTTCACTTCCGGCTTTTTGCTAGCTAATTGGAGAGAAGAGTCTCCCTCGGACTTTCTTGCCTGGGCTGGCTTTGAACTGTGATCCTCAGGTCTCAGGCTCCTAAATAGGTAGGATGACAGATGGAAGCTGCCATCGTGAGGCTGGAGGAATCCTACTTTGGATACAGACTGGGGTGAGGAGGCACTGTGGGAGGTTTTCTTGCCCTGGTCTCGGGGTGCCCTGGCCTGGGCGCCTTCCTTACCATCGCCCTGGAGGTAAACTGGCCAAATGTTTTGCCATTTACCCGATCTGTGAGCAAGGAAAATTGGGCTCCTGTCAATAATTAATGATGCACCTCTGCCTTCTGCATTTGACATTAAGAAACCTCCCATATAAAGGCCCTTTGTGTGTGGCCCGGCGGCTCACCGCGTGGGGTCGCTGTGGGCCCAGGGCCGGGGGGGGGGGGGTGGGGGTGGGGGGGAGGGGGGGGTGGGGAGGGAAAGTAAGTTTCAAACATGCTCATGCTGGAAGATTATAAGAAGTGATTTAAGCCTTCGTTTTTTTATGAGTTCCTATCATCTGAAGAAAGCCTGTGGGAGAAAAGTTTTGATGTTGGAGAAGTAGAAGGACATTTGCAGATGGGCTTTTAATGTTTGCTTTATCTGGGCAGCGAGGGAGCCCCCTAAGAACCCTCAGATCCACCACTGGTCAGATCTTGGGGGTGCCAGAGGCCGCCGCTCTGAAGCAGCCTGAAGGAAGTGCGTTTTCATTGGAATATCAGCACCCCTCCCCGGGTGCTGTGTGTAGCATGTGCGCCTGTGCATGAGCATGAGTTCTGGCAGAGCTGTCTCTGACAGAGCAAAGGCTCACTGCTTCCGATCCACCACTTGAGCCACGACTCCAGCCTTGCAGTGTTTTGGGTGGTTAATTATAGAGTCTCACAACATTTCCTGCCCAGGCTGGCTTTGAACTGTGATCCTCCAGATCTCAGCCTGCTGAGTAGCTGGGATTTCAGGCGTGCCTGGATTCCCACTTCCTCCTTTTCCTCACTTTTCCGACACGGTGTCCACCTCTGGCTCTGACATTTCCTGGATAGCAGGCTTGCCGCGTGCCATTCGCTGTGTTCAGAAATCCCCCCTGCCCCGCCTAGGCGCTTGCCCCCCCAGGGGTGGGGCTTGTCCTGGCCACGCCCTTCTCTGCTCTTCCCTCTAGATGCAAGCGTGTGGGTCCCCCTGGGGTGGATGAGGCAGCCCCCCTCAGAAGCCTGCAGGTCCCCCAAAAGGACTTTTCTTTTTCTTCTCCATTTCCTTTTTTTAGGTGCAAGACTGGGACTTGAACTCAGTATCTGATGTTTTCGCTCGTTGGCAGGTGCCCTGCCTCCTGAGGCTTTTAGGAGAAGGTGGATGAGGCAGCGCTGTCTCTGTTTAAGACACCTTAGAACCAGGAAACGCTGTCTCTTCAGAACTGTTAGGAAAGTGGTGGGCACTAAATGCCTCCACTCAATTCATTCTGGCGTTTCCTCGCAAACCTCTGGTATACAGAAATGTGTCGGGTCTAAATCCCCAGGCCACACTTAAGCCACACTTCCAGTTCCTTTTTGCCTTGGTTATTAGTGTTATTTTGCCAGCCCTGGGGCTTGAACCTCAGGGCCAGGCCGCTGAGCCTCTGTGCTCAAGGCTAGCGCTCTGCCAGCTGAGCCACAGCGCCACTTCCAGCCTTTTCTAAGTAACCTATTGGAGGTGAGAGTCTCACACACTCTCCTGCCTGGGCTGGTTATTTTTGTCTCAGGTCTTCATGGTCCTCCCTTGCCTGCTTCCCCATATCACTGGGGATACGGGCGTGTGCCACCATGCCCAGCCATTGGGCAAGATGGGGTCTCTCGGTTCACATGCTGCCAGTCCTCCTCTTGCTGTTTCTCTGCCTCTCCGTAGCCAGGGTTGCAGGCGTGAACCATGCCACCTGCCCCACAAACACGGCTCGTTTCATTACAGTCCAGGTTATCAGCACTTCTATAATCCGTGTGCTGTGTGGCCTGGCTCAGGAGTCTGCCTGCTCTGTGATCTTGGAGCTGTTTCCCCGAGTTTTCACTGTTCCCCCCTTCACGCTGGGGAGACCCCGGGGTGGTGATTTTGGTGTGCGGTGTGAGGTGGGGTCAGGTTCGCAGTTTACAGCACAGCTCGGGTGCCGGTCACTCTGAGGGGCTAGCTCAGGCTCTGCCTTCTGTGGCAGTGGTCTGTCCATCTGGCCACGCTGTCTGGGTTATCGTCGCTGTGTGATGAATGGCAGGCTTGCCTCCGTGCGGCCTGGCTGCTTCTCCAGCTCATCTGGCTTTTGCCTGTCTGTTTCATTTCCATGGAGCTGCGTGGGACCCACGGACTCATTAGTGGGAATTGGAGCCCTGTTTCCCATTGATTCCCCCCCCCCCACGCCCCAACTGTGCTCTATTTTTCCTTTCTGCTTTCAAAAGCTTAATTTAACTCAATTTTCTCCTTCGTGCGTGCAGACAATAACATGACGTCTTTCCCTCCAGTGGAGGGCTGCTTCCGCCCTCAGAGGCAGGGACGGATGGGGACGTAGAGGGCCCCGGAGCCTGGCCCCGCAGAAGGGCATTGGGGCGGTGCCAGTTTCCTGTAGAACCCGCTCTTCCAGGGATGGGGTTGTGGTACCTGCTGGTGACCAGGTCCTTCCTGTCATTGCTCCGGTCACTCCGTCTGAGCCACAGCCACACCAGTCCACTGTGCCTTCTGCCATCTCCCCACGGGGGCCCAGAGTCCATAGCCTGGGATCTGATGATGGATGTACTTTCTAGAACCTTCTTTAGTCACAAACTCGTGTTCCTCCCCCCCCCCCCCCAGGACTGTCCATTCATCGTTTGTATGACCTATGCCTTCCACACTCCGGACAAACTCTGCTTCATCCTGGACCTGATGAACGGTAGGTCCCCGGCCACCGCCCGGCGCCCTGTTTGAGCTCCTGCCTGCCCAGCCTGGGCACTGGGGTCTTCCCACAGTCAGATCCCCTGAACGCAGAGGAAGCCTTTGGCCTTCCTTCCCGGCACATCCCCGGCTCTGGCGCCCTCAGTGCCCGCCCGTCTCTCCTTAGGAAGCTGGAAGCTGCTAGAAAAGAATTGTCCTGAAATCAATGCTGCCAGAGGGTTTGGATTTTCTGGGCTGCAACTGCTCTGGGGTTTTAGTCAGCTGATGTCGCCATCCGCCATCTTGGGTGGCCAAGAACAGCCTGGTGTTTAGAAGCTGACTCTGAAGAGGAGACTTTGAGCCCAGGATGGGTCTCAGCCCAGCCCTCTGCAGCGGACGCTGCTTGTCCCCGAAAACACACACTCAGCCACAAACGTTGCTAATAAGAGGAAGGGAGACGGGGTGGATTCAAGGGATTTTTAGTAAGAAGGCTGACATTTAAAGGGCCTAGAGTTCAGCCCTTCAGATGTCTAGTTTTTTTCTTTTGAAGTTCATTTAGTTTTATGAACTTTTGAGTGTTTGGAATAAAATCAGAAACACAAAGGAATAAAATAGAAACACAGAGGAATTTCATAGACATGGCACTCCTGTACACATGGTGGTCAGAAAAGGCAGCGCTGATGGAGGGCGAAGGGGCAGCCCTTTTGGCATGGTGAGGTCCTTCCTGTGTTGTTCTGCTGGCCTTGGTGCCACGAGACATGCCAGGAGGAAAGGCTCTGAAATCAGACACACACACTTCCGTAACTCACTGCAAATGTCCCCTGTGGTTTCTGAGAGCATTTCTTTACCCTGAGGGCAACATCTTCTGTCCCTGTAACTCGAGGGCACATGACCGCTTCCTATTTCCAACACTGCATGTGGAAGAGTTCAGATGTGGGTGTCGAGAGACTTCTGCCGGGGACCCTCGGGTCCTCGCCCCCTGGGTTTCATGGGTCAGTACTTGCGTCAGCCGTCCGCAGAGGTAGCTGGAGGGGGCGGGCGCCTCGTGATCTCCCCCCTGCGCCCTGCCCTGCGTGACTGACCGCCACCTTCATGTCCCTTGATTCCGGAGCCCTGGCTTAACGGGGTCTTGCCGGTTGCAGGGGGTGACCTGCACTACCACCTGTCCCAGCACGGGGTGTTCTCCGAGAAGGAGATGCGCTTTTACGCCATGGAGATCATCCTGGGGCTGGAGCACATGCACAGCTGCTTCGTCGTCTACAGAGACCTGAAGGTGAGGACGGGGCTGTGCCCACCCCCCTCCCCCGCCCCCCCTCCCCCGCATCCCTCTCCTCCTTTCCTTGTAGTCCGGACACGCATCCTCCATCCATGTGCGCTCTCTCCCAGGCCTGGCTGGGCAGGGGCTGAGCCCGCAGCCACCTCTGTTGCCATGGAAACCATGTGCCCGCCCTGCCTGACAGAACCTATCCTAAGTCTACACCTCGACATAAGTCGTGAATGAAGAGCAAGTCAGGCAGTTTGGGGCTGCTGTCCGTGTTGCACCTCAGTGCAGTGTAGCGGATATTTATTCACTGGGCAATCCGTTTGGCCACAGAGCTGGAAATGGCACACACGGCAGGGAACACGTCTCTTAGGGGGCTGGGAGCTGGTGTGGGAGGCCACGGGACGTCCAGCTGAGCCTGCCCATGGCCCCAGGCTGCGCCCGCACAGCCTCCACGACCTTTAGATCCTGCCCAGCCCCTTATTCCCAGGACTTCAGAAATGAAGAGACGGAGCGGCTGTGAGCATCGGTCCAGGCCCTGAGCTCCGCCCCCTGTCCTCCACGGGGAGGTGGCCAAGTCCATCCGTGTCTGTGCAAATGCACGTGTGTGGAAGAATCATTAGCTGCACAAGGGTGGCTCACACCTGTCCTCTTAGTTACTCGGGAGGCTCATCCTGGGCAGAAAAGTCTTTGAGATGCCCATCTCCAGTTGACCAGCCAAATGCTGCACTGGAGGCATGGCTGAAGTGGTAAAGCACCTGCCAAGCACACAAGCTGAGTGAGTCTGAGGTCCTGAGTTGAAGCCTCAGTCCTGAGGACACTTGATTGAGTTGAGATTCTCTGGAGGAGGGGAGGAGGCCGCGTTTACTGCTGGTCTCAGCCTCATCCTTGATTGCAGCCAACCCCAGCTGCAGATCACATTCACCCTGAGGAGCTCAAAATCCAAAATGCTGGGGACACTGTGTTTGGAGCAATTTTTTTCTTTCAAAAATGGCTGTAAATCTTCGAGCCTTCCACAGGATTAAGGAATTATGCCTCAGGTTTTCATGCCAGCCCCCGGAAAACAAAACATTTCATTTTTAAGAAAATGAAATTAGAAATAATTAAGCACTGGTTGACATTTGATTTCCTTATGTGGGTCTCACAGGAGAAGCAAACCCACGCAGAAGACCCATGGACTGCCATTGGGGTGCATTTTAATTCAAATCCATCACCGCTTTCTAATCATCTTTATGCTGCTGTATTTTTGTTTTCGGAGCTACTTAGTAACAATGAGATTACCTCATTTCTATTCAAACTTAATTCCAGCCACTCATGACGGCTCATCGCTCTGAGTTTTAATAGCACACCATTAATTTTATTTCAGGGGAAAAACAATAGTTGTTCTTTAGCATAAAAAAATATTCAGGTGGTGGTAATTCAGTGTATACTGGGGAAGAGCGTGGTCGCCCTTCGGTGTTCTGACCAGATCTAAGCTGAGTAGGTACACTTCATCAGAGGCATGGCCGGCACCCTTCCTGGCCCCTCGTTAGGGTTCCGGGGGAACGGGGATGACGTTTTCCGGGCTGGGTGGGCTCTGTGGATGCGGCTCGCCTCCTCTCTGAGGTCAGCGCCTGTACATCCTCACAGGATCCTTCAGTGCCTTCATTCCCTGAAGTCCTGGGTGGGTGTGTGGGGGGGTAGTCACGGGAGCCACAAAGTGGGTGGCCCTGTTCCCTGTTGCTGAGAGACCCCGTCCTGGGCATGCTGGGGTTCTTGGTACAGTAACAAGAAACTTACTTTGAGGCCAGGTACCGCTGGCTCATGCCTGCATCCTAGCTACTCAAGAGGCTGAGATTTGAGGATCACCGTTCAGAGCCAGCCTGGGCAGGAAAGTCTATGAGACTCTGATCTCCAACGAACCACCAGAAAGCTGGAAGTGGAGCTGTCGCTCGGAGTGGCCGAGCGCTAGTCTTGAGAGAAAAAGCTAAGGCATAGCACCCAGGCCCTGGGTTCAAGTCCTAGTACTGGCACAGAGAGGGAGAGAGACAGAGATGCTGAAGGCTGGGCCCGGCACTCCTAGCTGGCCACGTGTGAGGAGTAGATTGCTTCGCCTGCTCCGTGCCCTGCCTGCTGCCCTGCCCTGCCCTGCCTGCTGCCCTGCCCTGCCTTGCCCTGCCCTGCCCTGCCCTGCCCTGCCCTGCCCCTGCCCTGCCCTGCCCTGCCTGCTGCCCTGCCCTGCCCTGCCTGCTGCCCTGCCCTGCCCTGCCCCTGCCCTGCCCTGCCCTGCCCGCTGCCCTGCCCTGCCTGCCCTGCCCTGCCCTGCCTGCTGCCCTGCCTGCCCTGCCCTGCCCTGCCTGCCCTGCCCTGCCCTGCCTGCTGCCCTGCCCTGCCCTGCCCTGCCCTGCCCTGCCTGCTGCCCTGCCCTGCCCTGCCCTGCCCTGCCCTGCCTGCCCTGCCCTGCCCTGCCCGCTGCCCTGCCCACTGCCCTGCCCTGCCCTGCCCTGCCCTGCCCTGCCCGCTGCCCTGCCTGCTGCCCTGCCCTGCCCTGCCCGCTGCCCTGCCCTGCCCTGCCCTGCCCTGCCCTGCCCTGCCTGCCCTGCCCTGCCCTGCCCTGCCTGCTGCCCTGCCCTGCCCTGCCCTGCCCGGCCTGCTGCCCTGCCCTGCCCTGCCCGCTGCCCTGCCCCTGCCCTACCCTGCCCCTGCCCTGCCCTGCCCTGCCCTGCCCTGCCCTGCCCTGCCCTGCCTGCTGCCCTGCCCTGCCCTGCCCGGCCTGCTGCCCTGCCCTGCCCTGCTTGCTGCCCTGCCCTGCCCTGCCCTGCCCTGCCCCTGCCCTGCCCTGCCCTGCCCTGCCCTGCCTGCTGCCCTGCCTGCTGCCCTGCCCTGCCCTGCCCTGCCCGCTGCCCTGCCCGCTGCCCTGCCTGCTGCCCTGCCCTGCCCTGCCTGCTGCCCTGCCCTGCCCTGCCCTGCCTGCTGCCCTGCCCTGCCCTGCCTGCTGCCCTGCCTGCTGCCCTGCCCGCTGCCCTGCCTGCTGCCCTGCCCTGCCCTGCCTGCTGCCCTGCCCGCTGCCCTGCCTGCTGCCCTGCCCTGCCCGCTGCCCTGCCCTGCCCTGCCCGCTGCCCTGCCCTGCTGGACCCTGTGGAATTGTGACTCAGGTCAGGAACCAGCCACGGGGAGGCCCCCAGTGCACCCCGTTGGGAGCCGTCCGAGCCCAGCCTGGGGGGACTCAGCCTCGCGTGGCATTTCCTTCCAGCCTGCCAACATCCTCCTGGACGAGCACGGGCACGTGAGGATCTCCGACCTCGGCCTGGCCTGTGACTTCTCCAAGAAGAAGCCGCACGCAAGCGTGTAAGTGATGCATCCATGTTCACACAAGCGTGACACACCCGTGTTCACGCAAGCGTGTAAGTGACACACCCGTGTTCACGCAAGTGTGTAAGTGACGCACCCCGAGTTCACGCAAGCGTGTAAGTGACGTACCCCGTGTTCACGCAAGCGTGTAAGTGACACACCCCGTGTTCATGCGCCTCTGCCGCCGCTCACTGGCCAGCCCGGCCCCCGTGCTGTCCCCAGCCCTGGTTCCAAGCCCATGGTGATGTCAGCCGAGGGTCCGGCATCCCCTGGTGGAGACGGAGCCCAACCCCCACCCCCAGGTACCTGAACCCGCTCTGGGGCCACACTTGTGTTGGAAAGAGACCCAGGCGACCACTTTGGCCCTCAGTCTCCTCTTCTCCATCTGTGTGCCAGGGGAGGCAGGCAGGCAGCTGCGCAGCGCGGCCACTTTCCTTCTCCAGCCTTTTCCCCAAGCTCCTCCCTACCCAGGAATTACTGTTATTAAAGAAGCTGATCATCTTCACGTTCTCCAGGCTCTTATAGGGTTCGTGTTGGGGTGCTGTGCAGCCCTCCCAGCGAGCCCAGGGAGGTGGCGCCGTGGCCCCCAGCTAGAAGCACCTGCTGGATGAGCAGGCCCGTTCCCGGCCGGCCCCAGGCCCCCCACTCTGGTGGTGAGCGTCACAGCCTGTAGTGGGCTCTGCGGCTCTCTGGGCCGTGCCGTGGGTACCCGTGTCCGTGGAGAGAAGCCCGCGTGTGCCTGTGCCACACTCCACGTGACTTTCACCGTGTCTTTGTCACCCTGTCGTTCTGAGCACGGAATCTTTAGGAAAAAATGCAGGTTTCTTCCTGGATGTTGGTGGCTCATGCCACGATCCTAGCTACTTGGGAAGCTAAAATCTGAGGATCACAGTTCAAAGCCAGCTGGTGCATGAAAGTCTGAAACTCTTATCTCCCATGAACCACCAAGAAACCAGACATGGAGCTGTGGCTCATGGTTGAGTGCCCAGCCTTGAGCAAAAAAGTCTAAGGCACAGCGCCCAGGCCCTGAGTTCAAGCCCCAGTACTGGCATGCCTGGGCACACGCATGTGCATCTTCGTCATCAGTTTTCTTGACCCTTTGGAAGGAATATTTGCCCCGTACTGCTGGTATTAAGGAGGCTCCCAGAGGCCCAGTCCGTGGATTTGGGTAGGAAACAAACCCTAGATCCTCCTCTGCAGGGACCTGGTCGTGCGGGGCCCGGCCCTTCCATCCACTGCCAGGGGCCACACAGCTACAGAGTTACCTTTGAAAGCGGCAATCCGGTGGTCCGGTGGTCTGGCGTGAGCAGGCCTGGGCTTCGGCTCAGCTCCCCCAAGTGATGGGTTCCCAGGTCTGTGCTGTGGTGAGGAAGGTTCCAGCATTTTCCAGTGCTTTGCAAGGACTGAGCCTCAGGCTGCGTAAGCCTCTTGCAGCCAGTCCTGCAGACCAGGTGAAGGGCGTCCTCTGAACTTTTAGCTCCACTGCCCTTTGGCTGGCCAGTTCCTTCAGTGCATGCAGTCACCACGGAATAGGGATACAAGAACCGGTAAGGTTGATTTTCTGGAAGAATGAACGTTCAAACCTGGGGTTATTAATTTGCTTGTGGGGCCTGGCTTTGAGTAGGACTCAGTGGGAGCCGCTCTGCCTGTTTGAACCTCCGTGAAGGGACTGGACAGGGAAGAAGGTCCCTGTGTTTCAATGATGGGCCTGAGGCGGCTACTTGGATGAATACATAATGAAGTGCTACTTTTTTAAGTGGAACAGACATTTTGGGGCCAAAACACAGGCTTTGGAGCCAGCAGACCCAGGTTTGAGTTTCTCCTTGAAGATGTGTCCTCTCCTATGGGAAGAGGACACACCGTGGCTCACAGCTGTAATCCCAGTTATTCAAGAGGCTGAGACCTGAGGATCACGGTTCGAAGCCAGCCTGGGCATCTTGGAGAGTTCCCTGAGCAACTCTGCACTTGGTGTTGGGTCGTTGTGTTCAGCTCGGCACGTGGCCAGGACTGTTGGCCAGAAACAGCCAGAGGTCACCTCCCAGGTGTTTTCCCAGAATGTTTCGACTTCCTGCAAACGTCATCATTTTGTTTGCTTCCCTTTGGCTCCTTGAAGCTTGAGACACTTTCCAGGCTGACCTGGAGGCTCCTGTCCCTGGGGGCTCTGCTCCCACTTTCTCTGGGACCCCTGAACCCTACCTAGCACCTGCTCATGTCCAGCACGGGCCGCCGGGCCGCCGCTGGAGTGGACGAGCCCTGGTCTGATCAGGTCTTGGGCCCGCCCGGTGGTGGCAGTCAGTGGTCTGCTCCTTCCCACTCGCCCAGGCATGGCTGCCTGGGACCCCAAGGCAGAGGGCAGGGGGGGAAAGGGGAGACTGTGCAGCTGGCATGGCCCTTCCTGATGGGGAAGGTGGCTTCCCAGGGGCTCCCAGGAGGGCCATCCTTGTACCCACCCTGCCTCCCTTCCCTCCCCAGGGGCACCCATGGGTACATGGCTCCCGAGGTGTTGCAGAGGGGCACATCCTACGACAGCAGCGCTGACTGGTTCTCCCTGGGCTGCATGCTTTTCAAACTCCTGCGAGGGTGAGTGAGCCTCCCGCCCCGCCCCGCCCCCGCCTCCCCGTCCCGCCCTGCCCCCACCCCGCCCCGCCCCCCACCCTGCACCCCACCCTGCACCCCTGCCATCTGGAGATCTGGGGCTGCAGCCCTGGGTGTGCACAAGGCCTCAGCACCAAAACCAAAACCCAAACTCAAAAAACCTAGAAACAATCAGGACCCTTCAGCTACACATAGATCAGGAAGCCCATGCCGGCTCTGTCAGTCTGTCTGTCTCTAAGGCTTGTAGAGTCACATTTGTGGCTTTACATTTTCGTTCTTATTATGCAAATCACAGTACTTTTGATCTGGGACTAAGCGAAACAGGGTGAGAGAAAAACAGGTCCACTTTGAAACACTTTAAAAAATGTATTGCCAGGTGCTGGTGGCTCACGCCCGTAATCCTGGCTGCTCAGGAGGCTGAGATCTGAGGATTGAGGTCCAAAGCACAGCCTGAGAAAGAAAAATCTCTTATCTCTAATTAACTACTAGAAAGCTGGAAGTGGTGCTGTGGCTCAAGTGGTAGAGCGCTAGCCTTGAGCAAAAAAAACCCTCAGGGACAGTGCCCAGGTCATGAGTTCAAGCCCCAGGTCTGGCAAACACACACACACACACACACACACACACACACACACACACGTATGGATTGTGGAAGGAGGTGGGATAATTTTTCTCATGCTTTGCCAGGGAAACTAAGGCATTTTTGAGGCTTATGCAAAAAGGCCAATTTTAAAAGTTTACATTTGTTTGTAAATATGCTCAAAGTCATTTTTGCTTTTAAAGCTTGATATTATATGTGATCCTTGTTCTAAACTGAAAGATGATCAAAGAGAATAGGAAAGGAAAGCTCAAGTGGCAAGCTGGGCAGTCGGGTGGTGGTCCTGTTTCCAGAAGGTTTAGCCAACTTTTAGTGGGACTTCAGTATTTTTATGTGTGCCTGTGGCAGGGTTTGAACTCAGGGCCTGGCCACTCTCCCTTCAGTGTTTCCCTTAAGGTTGGCCTCTACCACTTGGGCCACAACTTCACTTCCAGCTTTTTAATGGTCAATTGGAGGCAAGGGTTTCATGGGCTTCCTGCCTGGGCTGGATTTGAACCTCCATCCTCAAATCTCAGTCTCCTGAGTAGCTAGGATGACAAGTGTGAGCCACCAGCCCTGGCTGAGGCTTCAATTGTAGTACAACTTAGAGTGCATTCAGATTCTAGAAAGACCCAGAAACCCCTCTCCTTATGTCACTAGTTCCCACCTGGAGTCTGGAGCTCCTCCATTCCTCAGAAAGCCCAGGGCTGTGCTGGCTGTGCGTATTAGCGCCTTCTGCCAAGGCCGTGCCCCCCCCCCCCCCAGGAGTCTCTTCAGGACGCCAGTAATCCAGTTGTCAGCTAACCGCTCACCCCATCCACGTGGGATGTCAGGTTGTATTCTTGCTCTGAAAGCCAGGCCTGTTATTCAGTAATTGAATCTTGGTGCATGTGGAGCCTGGGCGGCTTTAATTCCTGTCTTCAGACTCGCTGAGCGGATTAGCACATTTGTGCAGGGCAGCGGTGCAGTGCCCTCCGGGGCATCCTGTGGGGCCTGGGCGAACCCCCCTCCCCCACTGGGAATGAGGGTGCCAACCCCCACCGGAAGACACAGGGAATGGGGCAAAGCCTCCCGGCCATGGGGCTGTCCAACGCAAAACCCAACAGTAAACATGTCCCAGGGACGCCGAGGGGTGCTGAGTTTGAGGGGTGCTGAATTTGGGGGGTGCTGAGTTTGGGGGGTGCTGAGTTTGAGGGGTGCTGAGTTTGAGGGGTGCTGAGTTTGGGGGGTACTGAATTTTGGGGGTGCTGAGTTTGAGGGGTGCTGAGTTTTGGGGTGCTGAGTTTGAGGGGTGCTGAGTTTGGGGGGTCCTTTCTTTGGCACTGCACCTGCTGCAAGGCAGCACATCAGGCCTGTCTGCTGGGCCATGGCCTGGGGTCGGGGCAGGCAGCGACCCGGGCTGCCTCTGCCCACCTCGGCCGCCATCATGGAAGCCAGGCACTGGACAGCTTGCTTCCACTTCAAGTTGTCAAGTCCGGAGTTCACGGGCATGAGGTGGCCTCTGGCGAGGGCCTCCAGCGCCACCCCAGCGGGGTGGAGGGAGCCCACGGTGGGCGAGCACAGAGAGCTCGGGGAGGATGGAACAAGAGCCAGGCCTGGCAGCTCACGCCTGTAATCCCAGCTAGGCGGGTGAGCAGTGTACTTAGGAGGATCGAGGTCCAGGCTTGGCAGCTCACACCTGTAATCCCAGCTAGGCGGGTGAGTAGTGTACTTAGGAGGATCGAGGTCCAAGGCCCATTCCTGGCAAACGCATGAGACCCTGTCTGAAACGCAAACTAAACAAAACAGAGCAGGAGACATGGCTTCAGGGAGAGCGCCTGCCTGGCAAGTGCGAGGCCCTGAGTTCAAACCCCCATACTGCCAAAAAAAAAAGGAGTAGCAGCAAGAGAGGTCAGAAAGGCAAGCCCACTCAGCCACCCAGTCAGGGCTGCGCTCCATGAGGGAGGGCCCGTGTCCCCGCGCCTCGCCCCGTGGGCCACCGTCTCTGTCCCCACGCAGTGCCCCGCGTCCTCGGCTCTGCACACAGGAGCCAGGCCTGCAGCAGTTCCCCAGACGCCGGGCCGTCACGGAACGCCTCTCCACAGGCCGTGGATTCCCGCGGGGGGAGAGGCCACGCGGCTGGCGGACAGAACAGCGGTCCACGAGAGGCCGCTAGCTGTGATTCCCTCTCCCTCGGCGGCCGCGCACCACCGTGCGTCTGTGGAAGGGACGCGCAGACGATGCTTTTTAAAATAACGGCCATTTTACAATAAGAAATGACACTTGGTTTTCACACTTGCTTTTTCCACACAACAGTTTGGCCGTTTGGTTTTTCCCTCCTTGGAAACCAAGACAGGGTCGCATATGTCTCTTTTTTGGCTTTCAAGCGTCAATAGTCAAGAGGCGGTGCCATCTCAGTTTGCATATTTAAAAGTATCTTTAAAAATAGCAGACAGAAAAAGCAGGCCTAGTGTGTGGTGTGCAGCTGGCAACGTGTGCTAACCTCCGTTCACGCCGTCCCGGGATCCGCCCTGTGCCACTGGAGGGACTCCGGACTCCGGAGCCCCGGGCTCTGATTGGGTGGAGTCTGATGAAGGGCCCCGCCCTGGGGGGAGGGGACTCCTAATGGAGCCAGAAAGGATTGATGCGTTTTGGCTGGGCTCTAGGCCGAGCCACGACCTGGCTTTGATGGAGGTTCTTGGCTTGTTTCGGGGACTGTGCACCTATTGGGTGGATAATTGGCACCAGTGTTGATCCTCAGCTCAGCCACACAAGGTGGATTTGTGCAGGCGTAACATGTCCATGACCACCCGGCTACCATCACCCCCTAGTGGCTGTCACTGGAAGCCTGTGGCCGGGCCACCATCTCTGGTCCATTCAGAGGGGCTCTGGTGCTGGCTCCTAATCCATGTCCCCCAGGTTCTGCCCTTTTCTTTCTTGAATGAACAGTAAGCGGACACCAGACATTTCTCAGCCGGTGTGCTAGGTTACCTGGTGCCGTATTTTCTTAGAACTTTCTGTCTTTACAGACACAGCCCCTTCAGACAGCATAAAACCAAAGATAAGCACGAGATCAACAGGATGACGCTGACAGTGGTAAGAGGTGTTAAAGTCTATTCCTTCTAATGCTTTCCTCCCGGTACCAGTGCTGGGGCTTGCACGAGAGGCCGACCGCTCTCCCCAGCTTGTCTGCTTGGCTGGTTACTCTACCACCTGAGCCATGTTTCCAGCTCAGTCTTTTACTGGTAAACTGGAGACAGTCTCTGGATAGACATTTGTGGCCCATGATAGCCTGAAACCCTGATCCTCCAGATCTCAGCCTCCTGAGTAGCTAGGATTATAGGCAAGAGCCACTGGTTCTCAACACATACACACACACACACGCACACACACACAAAGTTTTTGTTTGCATCATAGTTTTACTTTTCATTAAGAATAAAATATTGGTAACTGTAAAATATCTTTCAAGGTAAAGATCATATTATGTGGTAATACAAAGAATAATATATCATTGATAAATATAAAAAATAAAATATTTTTCATTTCTGAAATACATAAATAAATCAAAACAAAATCTCTAGACTTCCTAAAAGAAAAAAAAAAAAAGAATAGAAACAGAGGCCAAAGCAATGCTCAAGATTTGCAAAGCAACAGCACAAGAAAGATGTGAACGAGCCCAGCCCACAGCTAAGAAAGGGACTAAAGGGAAGGCTCCCTCCTGGGGAGGCCCGAGAGATGGAGGAGGGAGCTGGAGAGGCCCGGGGAGCCGGAGCATGCTGTCTTCATGTCTCCACTCTGCTGATGGATTCAACCCTTTCTGTGTTTCGTGGGTGTGAGTGTTAATCTGTAATGCATCTGCAGTTTCCAGTACTGTCCTTACCCAGGCGTAGCCTCCCGTTCTGGCAGGGCCGGGAGCCGCTGTCTCCACCAGTGGGCCCTGAAGTCCGCCTCTTCTTTCCGCAGAATGTGGAGCTCCCCGACGACTTCTCCCCGGAGCTCAAGTCCCTGTTGGGGGGCCTTCTGCAGCGGGATGTGAGCCAGAGGCTGGGCTGCCAAGGCCGCGGGTGCGTCCCCTTCCCGACGCTCACCTGTGTATTCCCGGCCCCTGGACCCTGCGCCTGACGAGGGTGGAGTGGAAAGAGTATGGAAGGACGCAAGGCGGATATCTGTGTGTGGATCTGTGTCCTTTCTAACCAAGAGTTAACTTCTTTCTGTTCTGGGGCTTGAACTCAGGGCCTCCAGTGTGCGCCGCGTGTGGTGCTCTACCACTTGAACCATGCCTCCAGCTTGGTTTTTTGCTGGGTGATTAAAGACAGCATCTCAGCCTTTATTGCTTAGGCTGCTTTTGAACTGAGATCCAGAGAGGATCTCAGCGGGGCTTCTTAAGGGCCCTGTGCAGGGTTGTGCCCCAGGGGGTAGACAGCAGACGGAGGCCCAGCCTCTGGGGTTCTGCCACAGGTCAGTGTTCTGCTGCTCCGTGTGTGTGTGTGTGTGTGTGCGTGTGTGTGTGTGTGTGT
The DNA here is from genome assembly GCF_019054845.1 of Dipodomys spectabilis. Lineage (NCBI taxonomy): Eukaryota > Metazoa > Chordata > Mammalia > Rodentia > Heteromyidae > Dipodomys > Dipodomys spectabilis. The sequence goes on along the minus strand of NW_024871116.1, from coordinate 530,636 downwards.
GTGTGTGTAGGGGGGGAGGCGGCCTTCAACCTGCCTGTGCTCTGTTTCCCATCCCCCCAGGGCCCAGGAGCTCAAGGAACATGGCTTCTTCACTGGCATCGAGTGGCAGCTGGCTTACCTGCAGAAGGTGAGCTCCGCCACCCCGGGCTCCCCGCCCGCCTGTCCCTCTGTGCCCAGGCCCCCAGCCTGGCCGCCTGAGTGTCCCTGTGTGGCCACGTCCCCCGGGGGCCACCCCCCCCCCGGGGGCCACCCCCCTCCCCCTCAGATCCCTCCTGGATCTGTGGATTCCCCCTTAGGCAGGAAGGAGCTTTGAGTGCACCCAGTCGGTGCAGGCTTCTCTCCCCCCCACCCCCTCACCGCATTGTTCCTGAGCAGCGCGGGTGAGCAGGCAGCCTGTGGGAGTTGGTGTGATCTGGGTCCACAGTTTCCTTTGTGTAGCGGGTGGTTTGCACCAAGCCACACCCAGCCCCCCTTCCTGTTTTAAGCTTCTATTGTCATATCCGTGGATACAGCAAAGATACAAATTATTGTTGTTGTTGTTGTTACTGTTGTTATTTTGCAGCTCAGGGAGTTGAACTTGGAGCCCGAGCTTGTGAGGCAGACACTCCAGCACTTGAGCCATGCCCCCAGTCCCGTTTTTGTTTGCCTTAGTTATTTTTAGGTAGGATCTCGCGGTGTTTTTCTGGGGCCAACCTCGGGTCCCTCCCGTCGCAGGCGTGGCCAGCATGCCCCACGAGTCCTGTTGGAGGCGTCTGTGGCTCCTGGCTGTGGAGGATGGGGGTTTTCTGGGGGAGCCCCAGCTGTCCATCCGCTGACGTAGAATCTGGGCTCAAGCGCCAGTTCAGGGAGCGGCCCAGGGGTGCACGCTGGCCGCGTGGAGTCCTGTGAGGGCCCCGCTGGGCGGGGCTGCGGCCGGTCCCCATCGCGCCACACTGCCCGAGGACAGGAGGAAAGGTGGACGAGAAGCCGGGGCTGCAGGCTCTGGTCCTCGTCTCGTTAACCACTGGTTAAGACACTAGATGGTGCCTGGCTTTCTGGGTCCAGACCTGGGGTTCCCTCCCCCACCCCAGCCCCTACAGGGCGAGGCAGAGCCTTCTGTGAAGCACGCAGGGTGCATCACTGGGGCCCAAGGGGGCGCCAGGCGCGGGGCTGCTGGCGCCCAGCCTGTCAGCAGCCTAGGATGCTGGCTGGGGCTGTGAGCATCTTCCTTAACTCCGTCCTTTGCCTCCTCAGTACCCACCGCCCCTCATCCCGCCCCGGGGGGAGGTCAACGCTGCCGACGCCTTTGACATCGGCTCCTTTGACGAAGAGGACACCAAAGGCATTAAGGTGCACACACGAGGGCCCCGTCTCCCTGGTGTTTGGGAGGTGTGACGGGAAGATTCCCACTGAGAACCCATCAAGCATAGTGATGCCCGTGTGGAAATCACTGCGATATTTGAAGCATGTGTAAGTTAAGAACCTACATGAAAGCCAGGCGCCGGTGGCTCACGCCTGTAATCCTAGCTACTCAGGAGGCTGAGATCTGAGGATCACGGTTCAAAGCCAGCCTGGGCAAGAAAGTCCATGAAACTCTTAACTCCAATAAACCACCAGAAAACCAGAAGTGGCGCTGTAGCTCAAGCGGTAGAGCGCTCGCCTTGAGCTGAAGAGCTGAGGGGCAGCACCCAGGCCCAGAGTTCAAGCCCCACGACCACCACCACCAACAACAAAAAGAACCTACATGAGTTTGACTCCATGAAAACTTGGCTTGTACAGAACCTTGGTGTTACTCAGCAGGCTGCAATCAGGATTATGGGGGGAAGAGTTTGCGAGAACCCCATCTTAACTAGCAGCTGGGAGGGTTGACTCATGCCTAGCTACTCAAGGGGCAGGGATTGTGGGAAGATCAGTTTTGGGCCAGCCCAGGCCAAAAAAAATTTGGCGAGACCCCATCTCAACAGGAACAGCGGCCCGGCCCATTTCCCTCAGCCGCTTGCATGTATCTCCTCCTCCTGTCTGTCCCTGTGTGGTCCCCCCCCCCCCCGCCCTGCCCCCCCCACATCCGTCCCTTCCCTCAGAAGGCCATGGGCTCTGGCTGGAGGAGGCCAGGAGGTGGGGGAGGACAGCGCGTGGAGGCCAGGGCCCAGCAGCCAAGGACGGAGGTGGCTGTCTGGTGGGGAGAGGGGCTGCGTGGTGGGGGTTCTGGGGTACACAGGAGCAGCTCCCCGAGGTCCAAGCTGTGGCTGGCCTGCTGGTGCTGCCAGACCAGTGCCAGACCACGCCGGCTCCTCCAGGCCTGGCCTGCGAGTGAGCCAGACATGCTGTGCTGGGCCGAGGCACGCACGCACACACGCAGCACACACGCACGCACGCAGCGCGCTCAGGCCCCGCACGTTCTCAGACCCGAGACCTCTCCACACAGGAATCTCAGCTGCTTCTCCAGTCCTGGGGCCCGAACTCAGGGCCTGGCACCGCCTCTGAGCTTTTGGCTCAAGGCCATATCAGTTTCCTACTCCAGCCACTGCGCCATGTCTGGCTTTTTGGTAGTTAATTGGAGATAAGAGTCTCTCGGGGACGTTTTCTGCCTGGGCTGGCTTTGAACCTTGATCCTCAGATCTCAGCCTGAGAAGCTAGGGTGACAGGTGTGAGCCACTGGCACTAAAAAAGGAAAAAGCTCACTTCATCGGTCCATGTAAACACAAGTTCTGTTCTTTTACGTCATTTACCAACCCAGCCTGCAACACAGACACACACACGCGTGCACACGCATGCACACGCACGCACACATGGGCGCGTGCCTCTCCTCACATTTAGGACTGGGGGTTTCAGCGCGGGGCAGAGGTTGTGTGTTTGGAGACAGTGGGGTGGCTTCCCAGCGGGCGCCCCTCAGCTCTGCTCCACCGGCCTGCACGGGCGGGGCCGCTCAGGCCGGCTCCCCTGGCGGCCCTCCGCTCACCCCGCCCGGGCATCAGAAGTCTCGTGAGAGATCATCTCACACATCTCGCTTTCTCTCTATGAAGGGTGGCCCTGCTTCCTTTGGGGCGCTGTCTCTCAGACTCCAGAAGCCCTGTTATCCGCTTAAGAGAGCAGAAGGAAGACTTTGAAAGGCCATCATTAAAGTAATTGTTAGCACTAGTCTCAGAGGCTACGGTGGCCAAACCCTCCCTGTATCCTGCACTTTACATTGATCAATTCATTACTGTATTTAGTGCTGGCCCTGGAGCTTGAATTTAGGGTCTGGGCACTGCCCCTGAGTTGTTTTTTGCTCAAGGTTGGTGCTCTACCACTTGAGCCTTAGCTTCACTTCTAGCTTTTCGGTGGTTTATTGGAAATAAGAGTCTCGTGGGACTTTCCTGGCTGGGGCTGGCTTCGAACCACGGTCCTCAGACCTCAGCCTCCTGAGCAGGGAGGATGACAGGTAGGATGCAGACGCGAGCCACCGCGCCCAGCTGCCCTTTAAATGTGAATGCATGGCCGTGGCATTTGCTCGCCGGGAAGGTTTGGGGGATGACGGGGAAACTCTGCCTCGAGCACCTGTGATTTCCTCACGGCTCCGGTGACTGCGGGAAGCTGGGACAGTCCCCTCCTCCCCCACATCCCCGCCTCTGAAACCACTGGCTTCTGCTCTCCTGCTTTGATAAATCAAACATTCCCCCCGTGATTGCAGCTTCACCTGGCCTTGAGATTTTTTTTTGTACTTAAAAAACAAACAAACCACCACACGTGCTAGTTTTCACGTGCACATCGTGACCCGCCGGGTGCAGGGCCGAGGGTGAGACGCTGCCACCTTGGTGGCCCCCACCGCCTTGGCCGTCACTGCCCGTGGCCGTGGTTTGTGACATGGACGGCCCCGTGGCCTTTGCCGCCAACCCCTGGTGCGCTAAGTCCCATCTCTCTTGGTTTCTTGGCACGATCAGCTGCTGGACTGTGACCAAGACCTGTACAGGAACTTCCCGCTGGTGATCTCGGAGCGCTGGCAGCGGGAGGTGGTGGAGACGGTGTACGACGCGGTGAACGCCGAGACAGATAAGATCGAGGCCCGGAAGAGAGCCAGGAGCAAGCCGCTGGGACAGGAAGAAGGTGAGGACGAGCCACGAGCCGGCACCCCGGCGATCCTGGGGCTCCCTCCGTCCTCCTCACCAAACCGCCCACACCTGCCGTTTCTGCTTATTATTTTCAGCCGTAGGACTTTGTGTAAAGATGCAGTCAGGGCTTCATAGAAGTCATCTCCCCACAGAACCACAGGGTGGGAGGAATGAACCCCAGCTTGGGTCGAGGGAGGAGTGACCCCTGTGTGACCTCTGACCCCATGGGCTCCAGTGTTGTGACGGGGTCACTCCATTGCCCTCTTAATCTAGGGTCTCGCACCCTGAATTCTTTGGGGGTGTGGGGAAGCCAAAGCCCGGCCCAGCGGTCCGCCATCACGCCCGGACATCTTCTCCTGCCCCGCGCGGTCCTGTGTGACCTGGGGTGTCTCTCTGTCCCCCAGATTACGCCCTGGGGAAGGACTGCATCATGCACGGGTTCATGCTGAAGCTGAGCACCCCGTTCCTCACGCAGTGGCAGCGGCGCTACTTCTACCTCTTCCCCAACAGGCTGGAGTGGCGAGGGGACACCGAGTCCCGGGTGAGCGCAGGGCCGCGGCCCTGGGGAGGACGGGCAGGCCCGCGCCCGCAGCCGGGGTTCTAACCCAGCCCCCAACTTGGGGGCTCCCCTCAGGGAGGCCTGCGTGGGCCCGAGTGGCCAAAGGGGCTGGGGCGGGGGCAGGGGGAGGGACGGGGGTATGTGGGCAAGAATGGGGGCACCACATCCGACAGCTGCTCACCCCCGCCTCAGTGTCTCTGGGACTTGGGGCCCAGCGCAGTGACGCAGCCTCAGTTTCCCCACCTGTGAAGTGGGAGAAGCGAATCAGCTGCCACACTGATTGTTGCGTGCATCTCCAAGGCCAGGTTCTGTGAAGGGACAGATCCCATGCGTCCAGCCACCTCAGGGGTCCAGGGGAGGCCCAGCCTGGCTCGGGGGCAAGCCGGGGTGAGGCGGGGCGAGCGGCCATGTCCACGGTGGCCCTCGGTCCCTCCCCGGGTCGCCAGCAAGTAGAAGGTCTCCAGAGATGGAAGTGAGGCCCCGCAGGGTCCCGAGCGCCCCGCGCCGCTCTGCGCTGGGGGAGGGCGGCCGCAGGCGGCACAGGTCACAGGCCCGGCTGCTGCCTTCCCGGGTTCTGTTCACAGTGAGCGTGGACGGACGAGACAGAGGGAAGGCGTGGTGTGTGCTGCACCTGCTGCGAGCCGCCGGCAGAGGCCGCCTCTGCCCGGGACACGAGTGCTGGAGGGTGGGCCGCAGGCCGGAGTGCGGCACCCAGGGCCCGCAGTGGGTTGGTTCCACCCTGGATGAGCTTTCATCGCTGAGGGGTGAAGTTCCCTTATCATCCCAAGCGAGCGCAAATTACCAAATCAAATCTCATTCTTGAGTCGAAGATGTCACTTTAAAGAATTCACACAGGGGCTGGGAAGGTGGCTTAGTGGTAGAGCGCTTGCCTTGCATGCCTGAGGCTCTGGGTTCGATTCCTCAGCACCACATAAGCAAAAAGAAAAAAAAGCCAGAAGTGGCGCTGTGGCTCAAGTGGTAGAGCGCTAGCCTTGAGCTGAAGAGCTGAGGGACAGCGCCCAGGCCCAGAGTTCAGGCCCCACGACCGGACCCAAAAAAAAAACAAAAAGAATTCACACAGCCTGGACCTGAGTGGCGAGTAATCAAACCGCCTTTGGGGGCTCTGGGTTGGAATCCAGGAGCTCCTGAGTGGGCAGCAGCTGTCTGGAGCCAAGTCTCCCGCTGGATAAGGAGCAGGCCTGGATGCCGCCGCCACTGCTGCCTCCTCCTCCTCCTCATCTTCCTCCTCCTCCTCTTTCCCCTCCTCCTCTTCTTCCTCCTCCTCTTCCTCTTCCTCCTCCTCCCCCTTCCCCTCCTCCCCCTCCCTTCCTCCTCTTCCTCTTCCTCCTCCTCCCCTTCCCCTCCTCCCCCTCCCTTCCTCCTCTTCCTCTTCCTCCTCCTCCTCTTCTCCTCTCCTCCTCCTCCTCCTCCTCCTCCTCCTCCTCCTCTTCTTCTTCTTCCTCTTCCTCCTCCTCCTCCTCCCCCTCCTTCTCCTCCCCCCCTCCTCCTCCTTCCCCCTCCTCCTCCTCCTCCTCTTCTTTCTCCTCTTCCTCCTCCTCCTCCTCCCCTTTCCCCTCCTCCCCTCCCCCCTTCTCTTCTTCCTCCTCCTCCTCCTCTTCCTCCCCTTCCCCCTCCCCGCCTCCTCCTCTTCTTCTTCCTCTTCCTCCTCCTCCTGCTCTCCCCCTCTTCCTACCCCCTCCTCCTCCTCCCCCTCCCCTCCTCCTCCTGCTCCCCCCTCCTCCTCCCCCTGCTCCCCCTCCTCCTCCTCCTCCCCCTCCCCTCCTCCTCCTGCTCCCCCCCCCTCCTTCTCCTGCTCCCTTCCTCCTCCTTCTTTCTAGTCCTGGGGCTTGACACTGGGCCTGGGCCCTGTCCCTGAGCATTGCCTGCTCATTTGGGATTCCTGGAGTATTTATCCAAAAATAAATACAGAACTTGCGCGGCTGTGGCAGGCGGCTCAGGCAGAGGCTTAGGCAGATGGGCCCGGGGGACTATCTTGTAACGGCGCCCCCCCCCCCCAAACTGAGGGCAGTGCTTTGATGTGATGGAAATGTCATTGGCTTCCCAGCCAGCATCGGCAGACGCTTTCCTTGGAGTTGCCAGGCTGCAGACGATGGTGCTTGTGCTGGGGAAATCCTCACTTCCCACGCAGCCGGCCCACGCCGGCCCCGCGCCCCCACAGCCAGTGCTGAGGCCTGGGCAGGGGCCGCGCGGCTCCTGCACAGGATGCGGCTCCCCTCGCTGACTTCTTGAGATCCTCTGCCCGGAACCTCGATCCATAGCCCACATTCTCCCCTGGCTTCTGGAACATCATCAAAGAAATGTGTGCATGTGCGCACGCGCGCGCACACACACGCACACACACATGCCACACACGCTGTTTTCTTAAAGTTATTCTTTTAATGTAGGCGATCACGAAATGACTTGAGGTAACACGTCCCGCCCTTATCTTTCTGATCAGCAAAGTTTACTGACCATGGAGCAGATTCTGTCGGTGGAAGAAACTCAGATCAAAGACAAAAAGTGCATATTGTTCAGAATAAAAGGAGGGAAGCAGTTCGTCTTGCAGTGTGAGGTGAGTTTGTGAGTTTGTTTGTTTTCTCTTAGAGGAAAGTTAGAATAATTGCATACATAACAAAGCCAGAGGCCTGGTGATAACCTCTGCTTTATCAAGAAAGCCTTACAGACTTGGCAGGAAAGCTTCAGGTAGAGGTTGGTTTTTGTGGTGGTGTCGTTGTTTGGTTTGGTTTTGGGGGCCAGTTCTGGGGCTTGAACTCAGGGCCTCTCTCTCAACCTTAGCTTTCCCCACCCCTGGCTGGCCCATCTCCACTTCTGGCTTTTATTTTGCTGGTTCATTGGAGATCAGAGTCTCACACACTTTCCCACCTGGTTGGCTCTGAATCACGATCCTCCGATCTCAGCCTCCTGAGTGGCTAGGATGACAGGTGCCCATAAGAGGCCAGGCTCCGGAGGGATCCTGGCGGGCGGGCTGTCCACCCGGCTGAGCGGCCCGAGGCTGGCGGTGGGGCGTGGCTTTGTTTCTGCACGCCTCACCCCTGCTGCCCTGTGTCGCCTTCCAGAGCGAGCCCGAGTTTGCGCAGTGGAAGAAGGAGCTGACCCAGGCCTTCATGGAGGCCCAGCGGCTCCTGCGCAGCGCCCCCAAGTTCCTCAGCCGCCCCCAGGCCGGCATCCTGGACCTGTCCAAGCCGCCGCTGTGTCACAGGAGCAGCAACGGCTTCTGACCCCGGGAGCCTCGGGGGGCTGCCGCCCCGCAGCAGAGCCTCAGGGGATGTGAGAGGCCAGCCTGGCTGGGCTCCTAGACAGCGGGAGGCCCAGGTCACAGTGCCCTCAGGGGGCCGGATCGCCCCAGGGCGGGTCAGTCCTGGGCCTGCCTGACGGCCGTGATTGCACTGAACACTCCTGCCCAGCCGAAGTTCTTTTCCTTTGCTACACACTGGCGTTGGAAGCCACAGACCCGGGACTTGAGATGACTCCTGCCGATCGCGTCAGCTTTCCTGCCTGACATGAAACACGTCTCTGGCCCTCCGGGAGGAGACGCACAGACCTCCGTGCCGGGACGGTGGATTGACCTCAGTCGGCGTGGCTGCGTGTGACCCGCGGTCGGCTGCGGCTGGCTCCGGGCCGCTCCTGGGCTGCGGTCTGTGTTGTCACAGGTGTCATCCTGCGGCGCTCATGGGCAGTGCCGGGGCTGCGGTGAGCTGGGAACCTCAGGGCAGTCAGGACGATCGGGTGACAGAAGGCGGCCATGGCTATGGGGAGGAGGGGGTGTCCATCCGTGGCAAAGCCTGAAGCGCGGTGGGCTCGGCACCTGCGTCCCCCGCCGCACGGCCATCGTCCAGGCCCCCTCCCCCCCCCCCGGCTGCCCCGTGCTGGGGCGCGCATCAGAGAGACGAGAATGGCCGTCTTACATTGCACTGTCATTAAAAAAACAAAGCCCAGAAGGCTGAGGTGTGCATCGGGCGACGGAGTTCTGTGGCTCTCGGTGGGACTGGAGCAGGGGCCGCGCGCCCCGCCCCGGCCCGCCAGACCTCACGGACGCGGCCACACACAGCCCAGCACGTGTCCCCGCCACCAGACAGCAACGCCATTGGAAAGCTCCTCCACAGAGGCTGATCAGATGCACTCAGCCCACTTTTAACAATACAAACAAGTTGATCTCACATCCTCCATCTCTTTTTAGTGGTTTTTATATTTGTGTGATCATTGAGGACACAGGTAGTGTGTGTGTGTGTGTGTGTGTGTGTGTGTGTCCATGTCCTGTGGCTTGAACTCAGGACCTGAGAGCTGTCCCTGGGCTTTCTCTCAAGGCTGGCGCTCTGCCGCTTGAGACAAGGCTCCCCTTCCCTGTGGCAGCACCTTTGATTGGAATTGTATGTTGAGCATGTTGGAAAGAATGTGCGGAATGGTCCTGCGGCTGCGCGGCCTGGCAGCGAGCAGGGGTGTGGGCTTCCCTCCATCTTCATCTCCAGCTGGGGTTTAAGTCAACACGAAGGCGGCCCTCTGAGCCTGGCATGGGGAAGGAGTGCCGGGTGCTCTGAGGGGAGCCCGGACGCGGGCTGTTTGAAGTGCACACGTGCACGCGTGCACACACGCACACACACACACACACACACACACACACACACACACACACATTCTCAGCGGGTTGTTTTCCTTCCTGGTCATGTGGAAGTAAGATTTTTCAGCAAGGTTTGACTTCTCAAATTGAGCCACTGTTTCACTCACCAAGCCAAGGACCCATCCTCCAGTGGGCAGCGCCTGGCATTACACCTTCAAACGGCACATGAGGAGTTTGGAGAGTAGGCGCTCTGCTCAAGATAGATCACAGCAGCCGGGCACGGTGGTGCATGCCTGTAACCTCAGGAGGACCAAGAGTTCAAGACCAGCCTAGGCTATGTGATGAACCCCCATCTCAAAACCCCAAGGGCTGGGAGGTGTAGCTCAGTGGTGGAGTATGTGGTTGGCCTGGACAGGGCCCTGGGTTCATTCCCAGGGGGAAGGGGGGGGGGTTGGCACGGGCCATATGGTTATCTAAAGCCTTGTAGCTTTAAAACGGTGGTAACCCGTTTGTCAGTGTGACTACGGATCCAGGGGTGTTTTTCTCCTGGTTTTTAATTTCACCTAGAGTTTATCGTGGGGCCGATTCAATGCAGCACTTTTCTCACAAATGTGTGGTGATTTTCACGGATCTAGAGGAAAATGAGATTCTCAGTGTGTTTTTTTCACATGATGTGAATTTCTAAAAATGCTTTGCAAGCAGCCTGTGTGAGATAAGGCCTTCATCCTCCTCCCCTCACGCTCAGGAAGATGGCTTCCCTTCCCCTGCTCCTGGTGGGCGGGGCTGAGGCGATGGGGAGGGAGGGGGGGGCGGGAATAAGAGAGGGCCAGGTGCGGTGGCACACGCCTGAAATCCCAGGATCTGGAGATCAAGGCGGGAAAAACATCAACAACAGCAGAACAGAGAGGCTGAGAGCTGCTCCCCTTACAACACAGCGTCAGTACTCAGGGCCGTGGGCTCGGGCGGGTAGGCCAGGAGGAGGGTGTTGCCTGATGCATTCGGGAGCCCGACTTTAAGTGGCCTTCACTAAGACCTGCGCGAAGCCACGTGCGAGCCCGAGTATGTGGGTGGAATTTAACAACAAAACACCAAACTGAACTCAAACTCATGCAGCGGCTGCCGCCTCTCCCTCCTTCTGTTACCGAGGACCCGGTGTTTAGATCCTTCCTTCCCCGCTGTCTGCCCTGCCGAGCGGGTACGGCATGTGGTTTATAAGCTTAGCTAAATGCCCATCTTTTTCTTTTTAGTTCTACCCCTTAAAAGTGTACCTTCCTGCGTTTTAACTAATTACCATAGAGTCGGCTCCTTACGGGGAAAAGGAAGGTGGGGACATCCCCGAATCTAAGACACGGGGGCTCTCTGCCCAGTGACTCGGGAGGCTGAGATACATTCAGAGGCTCACCGTTCAATGCCAACGTTAGGTAGAAAACTCTGCCAGACTCCATCTCCAGTTTACCAGCAAAAAAAGCCAGACTGTAGGCCTGGCTCAAGTGGTAGAGCGCCAACCGTGGGGGGGGGGGGTGGCAGACTGAGCCCAAGGTCCCCTGGGTTCAAACCCTGGTATAGGCATAAAAAGGAGGGGGGTCTTGGCTGACCGTGGGGTCGGGGCTGAGATGCATCTCCCACAGCCCAGCGGGAAGCCCCAGCCTGGCCCAGTCACAGCAGCGTTGCAGGGAAACCACCGGGGGGCGCTCTCCTCAGCCGCCTGTGGTGTTATTCTTCATTATTTCTTCTTACATTTTATTTTTGTATATGCCTGTCAAACTCCTGTGGGTCCTGAACTCAGGGCCCGGGTGCTGTCCCTGAGCTTTTTTTTTACTCAAGGCTAGTGCTCTACCCATTGAGTCATAGCTTCATTGTGGCTTTTTGCTGCTTCATTGGAGATAAGAGTCTTGTGGCCTTTCCTGCTTGGGCTGGCTTTGAACTGCAATCCTCAGACCTCAGCCTCCTGAGTAGCCTCCTGAGTAGCCTGGATTACAGGCGTGACTGCTGGGCAGGTTCTGTTTTTGTCTTTTTTTCATAGTGCCTCAGGTGAGCCGGAGGCCTCCGGGCCTGGGGCTTGCCCGCTGCCTGGGCTTGGAGCCCACAGCCACCGACGATCCTGGCAGCGCCTCAGAGCCTTGCCGTGCGGGCTGGGGCCGGCGTGCATCCGTTCGTGGTAGCTGGGAAATGATGGTTTGTGTCGGTCTCTTTGGTGTTCATTCTGTATGTCCTTGCTCTGAGCGCGTCGATTCCTCCCGAGGGTCCCAGGCTCCGGGGTGGGAAACCCCCCAGGTGGCTGGTGAGGCCGAATGCATGCATCTGGGAAACTGAGTCAGGCATCTGGACGGGGAGGCTCAGGCGTCGCAGGTGGAGCGTGGGGGTAGGGGGAGGCTGCTCCTGACCCCGGCTTCCCTCCTGCGCAGTGGCTGGCTGGCGGGCCGCGGAGCACTGTCATGGGCTGTCATCTCCTTCAGAGCCAGGGCAAGGTCACGCAAGGCCACGCCCTCAGGCACCTCGTGGGTGTGTCCGGTGGTGGACGGCCCGGGGTGGCCGCAGAGGTCACGGTGGGCTAGGCCCTCCTTCCAACTGGGGTCCTCTCCCGCTGTCCAGGGGGTGGCGGCCCTGGGGGCCCATCGATCCCTCCAGGCTCCCCTCAAGGTGGAGGTTGGTGGACACTCTTGAGAACAATGGGAGCTTGGGACAATGCAGGGCAGAACTGGGAACCCAGTGTGGGACGCAAAGGGATTTCTCGTAGCATCAGCCAGGGCCAGCAGCCGAGACACCGGGGAGACCGAAGAGACCAGAGCCGGGGTGCAGGGTCAGACCAGACGAACCCCCAAGACTGACTGAGCCAGCAGGCGCCCGGCACGCCTGTCATCCCCGCTAGCCGGGAGGCTGAGCTCTGAGGATGGCCGCTCGAAGCCAGCTCTGGTGGGAAAGTCTGTGAGACGCTTATCTCCAATTGACCACCAAAACGCTGACATGGAGCTGTGGCTCAAGTGGTAGAGTGCCAGCCTTGAGTGAAAGAAGCTCACAGATGACACAGTGAAAGAAGGAGAAGGAGAAGGAAAAAAGGAAGGAGAGGAGGAGGAGGAGGAGGAGGAGGAGGAGGAGACGTTGACGATGATGTTGGTGGAACCCCAACTAATGCTGGTGGCCTGGGGCCAGGCAGAGCTTTGCTGGGGTGGGGAATGAGGCCTGGTCCTGGGCGTGGGAACAGGTGAGCCAAAGGATGTGAGTCCCGACGCTGGCCCTCGCTAGCTGCCAGCCTGCGGCCCCTCCCCTCCCCTCCCCCTCCCCCACCCTCCCCCACCCTCCCCTCCCCCACCCTCCCCTCCCCTCCCCCACCCTCCCCTCCCCTCCCCCTCCCCCCCCACCCTCCCCTCCCCTCCCCTCCCCCTCCCCCACCCTCCCCTCCCCTCCTCCTCCCCCCTCCCCTCCCTCCTTTTTTTTCTCCTCTCTTCCTTAACCCTTCTCTATCTCCCCTCCTCCCATCTCCCTCCTTTCTCCTCCTTTTCTTTCTCCTCCTCCTTCCTCTCTGGCTCTCTCTCTCTCTGTCTCTCTGTGTCTGTCTCTGTCTTTGTCTCTGTGTCTGTGTCTGTGTGTCTCTGTGTGTATCTCTGTGTCTGTCTGTGTGTCTGTCTTTGTCTCTGTGTCTGTGTCTGTCGATCTGTCTCGGTCGATCTGTCTCTGTGTCTGTGTGTCTCTGTCTGTGTCTCTGTGTCTGTCTCTGTGTCCATCTGTCTGTGTCTCTTTCTGTCTGTGTCTGTGTCTCTGTCTCTGTGTCTGTGTGTCTCTTTCTGTCTGTGTCTGTGTCTCTGTCTCTCTGTCTGTGTGTCTCTGTGTCCACCAGTCTGTGTCTCTTTCTGTCTGTGTCTCTGTCTTTGTCTCTGTGTCTGTGTGTCTCTTTCTGTCTGTGTCTGTGTCTCTGTCTCTGTGTCTGTGTGTCTCTTTCTGTCTGTGTCTGTGTCTCTGTCTCTGTGTCTGTGTGTCTCTTTCTGTCTGTGTCTGTGTCTCTGTCTCTGTGTCTGTGTGTCTCTGTGTCCACCAGTCTGTGTCTCTTTCTGTCTGTGTCTCTGGGTCTGTGTCTGTTTGTCTCTGTGTGTGTCTCTGTGTATGTCTCTGTGCCTGTCTCTGTGTCCATCTGTCTGTGTCTCTGTCTGTCTCCGTGTCTGTCTGTCTTCCACTTTGAGCACTGTGTTAACACCCGCCTCCAGGACCAGCAGCACGTGAGGCTGAGCCCTGCCCTCCACTGCACCTGGGCCAAGCCCACAAACCTTTTTTGTGCCTTGGTTTCCCCATCTGTAAATGAAGGTTCCCCGCACACCCCCCCCAGTCTGGCACTGGTTGTTGGGAACGTGGGGTGAGCGGATTGGAGTCCAGCCCGGGCTCCCCAGGACAAGCCCTGCCCGCAAGGTGGACGTCCCCCGGCCCTTCTCCGGAGCCAGCCCTCGGCGCTTGGCTGGCCCTGAGCGTGGGCCACGGGCAGGGCGGCCGCGGGGCAGGGGTGAGGCCAAGAATGAGCTGCGGCCCCTCCCTGCTCCCCGCCACCAAATATGTCCATGCGATCTGCGCCGGTGACCGGCCGCCGCGCGTCCCGGGCCGGGCCTGGGACTCGGGCTAATTTTAGAAATGATTGTCGACTCAGCTGCCGCGGGGGGGAGGGGAGGAGAGGGAGGGGCAGCCCGGCTCCCCATTCCCCTTCACCGGCCTGCTGGGGCCCCTCTGCCGACACCTGGGGACTCCGTGCGCGAGGGCAGGAGCCGGAGCTCGACCCGCAGACACGAGGTACGGCGGGGCTGGAACGGGGGGGGGGCACGCGTGCCCTCTGGAATGTGCTTTGGGGGGCCCAGGCCCTGTGGGGTTATTTTAGGCCTGGTGGCCCCGGCTGCTCCCTGGGCCGGCGAGGCTGGTGGGTGGAAGGGTTTCGTGGCCCTGCGCTGGGCCCTGGGCTCGCTTCTGTAAGGCGACCATTCTCATCGGGCCCTGGCTGCTTGCTCATCGGTGGGAGCAGCAGCGTCGGGGTCTTTGTTCAGCTTCCAGGGACTCTGCGGTGCTGTGTGGGGTCCGTCAGGGAGCCCGGCTCTCCTGGCGTTTTCTTAGGAACGCTTTATCCACGTGGGTGCGTGGGGGGTGGAGGTGCCAATGCCCTGGGGTACTTCCTCCACAAGACACATCGTCCGGGCCACAGGGTGACCTGGCGTGTGCCTGTGCGCATTGACCTGCAGCTGCCGCGGTCGGGCTGTGGGCACCGGGAGGGCAGGCACCAGGGCTGTGGGCATCAGGGTGTTTGTTGGGGGGGAGGGCTTCAGAAAATCACAGCAGAGGCCGGGGGTGAGTGGAGGGGGGATGGGAGGCAGAGAGAGGGGGGAGGGGCAGAGCCACAGGAGGAGGAGGAGGAGGAGGGCACTGGGGGGCATGCTGACCGCCGGCCTGGGACCCAGGCCAGGCCTGTCCCGCGGGCCCTCCCCTGGTGACAGAAGCCCTTGGGCCTGTCCCACGCGCCCTGGCCTCCAGCCCCTGGTGGCTCCCGGCCCACGGCTGAGAAGCGACATTTCTCAGTTCACGGGATGCTCGTGGGGCGCGGTGCTGAACAGGCCGCAAGAGGCAGAGGGAGGAAGCACGCGATCTCCACGCAGCAACTTCCCGGCAGGAGCAGAGCTGGGCCCAGGCCTGGGCCGGGCCTCTCTCCGCTCTCCTCCCTCTCCCCTCCTCCCTCCCTTCCCCCTCCGTCCTTGCTCTCCCTCCTCCCCTCCCTCCCTGGCCCGTCCTCCTCCCACCAGCCTCTTCCTCTTCCCACTGTCTGCTCTGGGCCCCACGCATCTGTGGGCTCACATGGAGGTGGGTCACCCCCCGATCTGGCCCGTAGCTGGCTGCGGCTGCCTTTGCACCGATTGGGGGTTGGTCTGCATGGAGGGTGCCTGGCTCCCCTAGCCCCACGTCAGGGCCTGGGTGAGCTGGCTTGGCTGTGCCGGTGGAGCCACTTGGGCCCTGGGAGGCAGGGAGCGAGCATGTGCGGGGCCATGACACCTGCCAGGCCCCGGGCAGACATTAGCAATCGATCACAGGGCTCTTCCCTCCGGCTGGGAGTCCTGCTGCGACACCCCAGATGGCCACTGCCACCCATCTTGGCTGCCGCCCTGAAGGTGCTGCTAGAAAGCGGTGCGCTCAGCCGGGAGCGCTGGCAATGGCCCCGCGGGGGCTGGGGAGGAGGAAAGGAAGACCTTGGGACGGTGGAGGAGCAGCCCGCACAGCTCTGGACCTCTGGCCAGTGTTTTGCTGGACTTTTCCATAGGTCAAAAGTAAAGGAAGTCAAGAGAACCAGACAGGGTGTGTGAGGGACTCTTTAACGGTCTGCTCCGTGGGTGCAGCGTGGCCAGCCCGCGGTGGCCTTGGCAGGGCCCAGGTGACATGGATGGTGGAGCTGTGACCCCCACGCCGTCGCCTGCTCCCCGCGTCCAAGGTGGCCCGGGGTGGAGAGGGACAGCCGGACCGAAGACACTTCCGTGGAGGCTGGCGGCCGGCATAGGTGACAGGGGTACCCAGGGCGCCTCCAAGGCTTGGCCCGCACCCCTCCCCCAACTTTATTAGTCTGATTGTGGCTGAGATAGATCTACAGAAAGAAGGGGTGCGACATGCCGGCAGAGGGGGCCTACCTTGGACTTTCTGCTGTGTGGCTTCAGGCTAGTGCATTGACCTCTCTGCGCTGTCCTCTAGCAGTGAGGACGGCCACACGGTACTCGTGTGCAATTGCAATGTGACATGATGGGAGCCGGGCGCCGGTGGCTCACGCCTGTCATCCCAGCTACTCGGGAGGCTGAGATCTGAGATCGCGGTTCCAAGCCAGCCCGGGCAGGAAAGGCCGTGAGACTTATCTCCAATGAACTACCAAAAAGCCAGAAATGGAGTTGTGGTTCAAGTGGTAGAGCGCCTGTCTTGAGCACAAAAGCTCAGTGACAGTGCCTAGGCCCTGAGTTCAAGCCCAAGTACAGCATAAAAAAAAAGGGGGGGGAAGGAAGGAAGGAAGGAAGGGAGGAAGGAAGGGAGGAAGGAAGGAAGGAAGGAAGGAAGGAAGGAAGGGAGGGAGGAAGGGGCATGGCGTTGAGGGCAGGCTGATTGAGGCGACTCAAGCTAAGACCTGAAAGAGGACATGGAGGAGCGAGCCATGTTGAAGAAGCATTTGAGTAAATAGACACAGTGCGTGCAAAGGCCCTGAGGTTTATGCATCTGGAGGGGTGTCTCCGTGTTAGGGGACTGCCATTAGGGTAGGTGGTCTCGGGGGGCATTGCAGAAGCCACAAAGCCAGGGGAAGTCCGTGGAGGCCTGGGGCTGGCCATGCGGGGGGGGGGGGGGTTTGGACACATGGAAGGTGTTTCTAGGCCACCCCCGGCTTCGAGGGCTGCCTCTCCTGTGACCGTCCTGCTTGCTCCCGAGGGAGCCTTGGCGTGGTGACTCAGAGTCCGGGCTGAAGCCAGCGGCTGGAAGGGACGGGTGATAAGAACATTGCTTAAATGAGGGCTTGACAAAGCTCCGCAGTGGGCCTGGCCGCCGGCCCGGGGTCAGTGGGGCTGGACCTCAGCCCGGGAGGGGCAGGACTGGACGCAGGGAGCCCGGGCCCCGTGACCTGGGGGGGCGGAGGAGTCCAGAGCGGCCGCCAGGGGCTCCCGGAGCCCCGGGGAGCTGCACGGGCTCTGGGAGGTGGCGGGGGGCACGGATGCCCTAGGCTGGAGGGCATGGGGCAGCACGGCCAGCGGCCAGCGCAGACCTCACGTCAGGCCTATTCCTAGCACGCGGGCTCAGAGCCTGAGTCACTCGGGGCTCCGCCTGCATCACCCCGGACGGGTGGGGACCGGCCTGTGTGCCCACCTTCCCCCAGAGGCCCGGCGCGGCCGACCCGTGCGCAGAGCTCACCCCGGGGCGGGCGGGAGGGACGGCTGGGCTGTTTGGACGCGTTTACTGGGGTGTGGGGGTGGGGTGGGGGTCCCCCTGGTCACGTGACCTCCCTGGACCCTGCTGGAGTGGGCGAGGGAGGCCCCGGGACTCGTGGCGGAAGGCAGTCACCAGCACCCAGAGCTAGAGGGAGGTGACGGAGCTGGCGTGGGCTCAGAGCTGGGGGCCAGCGAGCCCCCCATCTCCCCGGGGCCATGTGATGGGACTCCCAAACAGCACACACACATCACCCAGGGTGGATCCCCCCAGAGAGCCCCTGGACAGCAATGGCTGGGGGGGGCCCTGCTGGACAGCAGGCTAGAAGGGAGACGGGCAGGAAGGGGAGATGCCGGCCTCCACTCTGGCCTCTGCTCCCGGCCTCCACTCCCGGCCTCCACTCCCAGCCTCCACTCCTGGCCTCTGCTCCCAGCCTCCACTCTGGCCAGGGCACAAAGAGAAGAGGTTTGGTTCATGGTCCTGGAGGCTCAAGAGCGTGCGTGGTGTGGGGCACAGCATGGCTCCGGAGAGGGCTTCTTGGTGGGTGGTGTCTCCGTGGCCGAAGCAAGCACGAGACAGAGAACATCGCACGGAGAGAGGCGCAAGGAATGGGGCGGCTGGTTTTGCTCCTTTATAGCAGCCCCCTGGCAAGACCTCAGCAGGGTCTCCCTGCCCAGGCCACGCCCCAGCGGCCTAACCGCCTCCCAACATGCCCCGCCTCTTAAAGGTGCGGCCCCTCACCCCGGCCCCGCTGAGCAGACCACTGCCTGCCCCTCTCAGCCCCTTCTGCCTGTCACCCACGTCGGGACGGGCCCCGCTGTGTCCAGCAGCCCTCCTTCCCCACAGAGCAGGGAGGGGGCCGGGACACCGTGCACACACACCTTGCAAAACCACTCAACCGTTTCTTAAAAAAAGAATCAAGTGTTCAGCCAGCACGGCGGCTCAGCGTCGCAGGACAGCGGTTTGTGGCCAAGTCCGGCATGAGTGTTCTCCAGACTTCATTTCCAACGAGGGCCTAGTGCAGCTGCGCCTACCTGCCGTCCCGGCTCCGGGCCTGGCGTCCCCAGTGACACAGGGACACACCTGTAGGAATATGGCAGCCCCGGCACAAGGAAAGACCCCGCCTTGAAAACAACCACAGCCAGGGCTGGCTGGAAGCGTGGCTGGCCAGCAGGTGCAAAGGCCAGAGCTCCGACCCCAGTAAGAGTGCAAGAAATAAAGCAAAAATAGCAGAAACCCCACTGTGAGGGGCCCAAGAGAAACGCAGGTGTGTGCAGATGCACGGGCCTGCAGCTGACACCAACACTGCGTGTAAAACCCCAAAGTGGATCCCTCAGTGCCCATCAATGAACCGCATAGGTGAAAGTACTGGGTCTCTCAGGGCAGAAGACACCCCAGAATGAGAACAGAATGAAGAACTTGCACCCCAGAATCTCAGATGAGCTGAGGGACACCCGGTGTTCAGGAGCCAGGCCGGAGTGGTTTTGAGGGTCAGGAAGTGGACGGGCGGTGGCTTGAGCCTGAGGGGGTGGCACAGGACAGGGGGGCACAGGGGTCTGGGGATGGGGCTGGGGGACAGGGTCTGGGGCTGCTGCTCCCTGGGTGGGCGTGGCCTGAGCTGTGGAGTAGCAGGCCCAGGTCTCCACTGACCCCCCCCCCCCCGCCCCGTTGTGTCTCTGTGCAGGCTGGTGGCCTCCCGCCTCCTGTGACCTGTGTCCATTAGGCCTCGTTCTGCGTGGCCGGCAGGAGAGCACTCATCTGCTCACCCCCATCTGGATCCCGGGCCCGTCTTGCCATCAACCCTGCAGCATGGCCATATCCTCCCGGCTCGCGCTGTGGGAGCAGAAGGAAAGTGATGTTTGGGGGTGGGGCGTCACCCCCAGGGGCTCCCCCCCACAGGGCACCCAAGTTGGCTCCCCGGGGCCCATCAGTGCCGCCTCACACCCCTCAGACAGTTTGTCACATGGCCGACGAGCCCCAGGCCCCTTCGTTCACAGGCTCAGGGCGCAGTGCATCTTGGGAATATCCCTGGGCGAGGCATCCTCTCCTCCCAGCGTCTCTCCAGCGCCCCCTCATGGTGAGGGGAGGCAGTGCAGGGTCCCCTCCTGCGTACTCTCCCCCACGCTCCTTCCCCAGCAGATCCTCCCAGACCAGGGCTGTCCCGGCCAATGAAGGGGCCCTGGGGCCTCGGTGGTCCAAGCTCATGTCATGGGGGCTCCATCCAGGCTGATTCACAGTGGCTGGCATAGCTGCTGCTGCTCTGTGTTCATTTCCACATGCTGTTCCAGGCCTCCTTCCAGGGACCTCCTCCCGGGGACCTCCTCCCTGGGGACCTCCTCCCTGGGGACCTCCTCCCGGGGACCTCCTCCCTGGGGACCTCCTCCCTGGGGACCTCCTCCCTGGGGCCTCCTCCCTGGGGCCTCTTCCCGGGGATCTCCTCCCAGGGGCCTCCCCCCGGGGCCTCCTCCCTGGGGCCTCCTTCCTGGGGACCTCCTCCCTGGGGCCTCCTCCCTGGTCTCCTCCCTGGGGCCTCCTCCCTGGGGCCTCCTCCTGGGGACCTCCTTCCTGGGGCCTCCTTCCTGGGACCTCCTCCCTGGGGCCTCCTCCCTGGGGCCTCCTTCCTGGGGCCTCCTCCCTGGGGCCTCCTCCCGGGGACCTCCTTCCTCAACAGGGCAGCAGGGCAGCCTGCCCCTGTGGGCTCTCTCCCTCATCTCTCTCTCCTTCCTCTACAAACAGATCCGGGAAGAAGACAAGACCCCCCCACCTTCCTCACCCCCTCCCCTGTTCTCCGTCATCCCAGGGGGCTTCATCAAGCAGCTGGTCCGGGAGACTGAAAAGGAGTCCAAAGAGGCCAGACGGAGGAAGGAGGCTGCCCTGGCCTCCCCAGAACGGGAGGTAGGGAGCCCTCGGGGAGGGGCCGGGAGTGCAATGCACCCTGGGGGTGGAGACCGTGTGGGGAGGAGGGCCGGGAGCAGGGTGCATCCTGGGAGTATCCCTCAGCAGCGGCATCTTCTATCTGGGCCTCCCCAGCGCCCCCTGGGGGCAGTGTGGGTGCTGACGTGGTGGAGCAGCCTGGTCCAGGGGTCTCTCCCTGGCCTGACCCTGGCCCCCCGCTCCCTTCAGCGTGTATTTGGCTGGTCTGCCCGTGTCCTGTCTCGGGACAATGGCCTTGCTGTGTTGGCAAACTCCCCGGCAGCTGAGCGGCAGCTGCAGCAGCACCAGGGCCCCGTCTTGGGGCAGGGTGACAGACAAGGAGGCCGGCTCCGTGCCCACCCCACGCTGTCAGACTAAAGGCAAAGTGACCGTCCATGGGCCCCGTCCAGGCCCCGGCCTTTGCCAGACAGCACTCATGATCCGGTCACGGGCTCCTTCGGGCCCCCGGGCGGTAATGCGATAGACGATTCCAGCCCCAGTTATCAGAGACCCAGGCCTAGAGGATCAAGCAACTCGGCCAAGGTCCTGAGGTCCGACGGAGGCAGCGGCAGGCGTCAGTGTGGAGGCCTCGGCGGCCCGGGGAGGAGAGGACGCCGCCGGCTGCGGGCCAGGCTGGCTCCTCTGTGAACAAGAAAGGAAAAGGGAGCTGAGAGAGGAGCCGGGCGTCACCGCCAGGTGTGGGCAGAGGCTCGGGGCCAGGGCGCGAGATGGACAGGCCTCCGGCCGCGGCGGGGGCTGCTCTGGGCCAGGACGTTCCTGGGGCCAGAGCCTGGGGAATGTGTCCCTGGTGGCCTGCCACTGTCCCCAACTGGGCCAGAAATAGCCATGCCCGGCCCAGCCCGGCCCCCGCCCACCCCAGGACGCCCCACCCCCGATTCTCAGGGCCCCCGATTTCCCTGAACTCACCCGGCCAGGGAGAGCAGGGCCAGGCTGCAGGCGGGCTTAGAGACCGTGTCTGCCGGGATCTGGACTCCGGCTCTGGCCTTGCCCCTTGGTCCCGCATCCCTGTTCACTCTGGGCCTTCGCCAGCACATCAGTAACACGGTGGGGCCCTGGGGAAGTGCTGCTTCCTTCCTCGGCCGGGAGAGGCCCGCAGGGGATGGCAGGCTTTCCACACGGTGGGACTCACACGAGGGAATCCCCGGCCTGTGTGCGGGAGGCCGGGCTGGGGACGGCTGCTGTCTTCTTCCTTGGCAGTGGCTGGTGGAAAACGATCCTAACATCTTGTCCCTGCTGCAGCTCAGGGACTGTTGCAGGGGTGTGTGTGTGTGTGTGTGTGTGTGTGTGTGTGTGTGCGCACACGCGTGCGTGCTGGGAGTGAGGTTTGAACTAAGGCCCCCCCCCCCCCTCCGCTCTCCTTTGGCTTGTTTGTTCATGGTTGGTGCTCTGCTACGTGAGCCATGCCTCTATCCTGGTGTTTTTTTTATTGGTCCTGGGGTCTGGGCGCTGTCCCTGAGCTCTTCGGCTCAAGGCGAGCGCTCTACCACTTGAGCCACAGCGCCACTTCGGTTTTCTGGTGGTTCATTGGAGATAAGAGTCTCATAGCCTTTCCTGCCCAGGCTGGCTTTGCACCGTGATCCTCAGATCTCAGCCTCCTGAGTAGCTAGGATGACAGGCGTGAGCCACCGGCGCCCGGCTATCTTGGCTTTTAGCTGGCTGAGGATGGATGTGTGAACGCAGACGCGGGTGTACAGGTGGAGGCAGTGCCATTCTGGGTTGGTTTGACAGCAAGAAGAAGGCAGAGCCCGCAGCCCCGCAAGGCTGTGTTACACCTTGTCCCAGAGCGGGGAGCCGGGGTACGGGGCGGCTGGGGTTTGGGCGTGGGGGAGGGGCCGCCCTGGCCATGGAGGCCCTCGGGTGCCACGGGCGGGAGTGGCGACCCCACGGGCAGCAGCCAGGGCCCCGGGCGGGGGTGGGGAGTGGGGAGCACGGGCACCCGGCTGGACGACCACGATGTGGTCAGCACCCCTCCCCAGGACAGCCAGGACAGCGATCACCACAGCTGCAGCCCTACTGTGTGCGGCAGCTGCCATTGTAGACCTACCGTGCGCAGCCTACGCTGTGTTGCCACAAATCCTCCCCCCTCCCGCCCTCCCTCCACTCTGCAAGACTATTCGTAGAGGAGCAGCTCAGAGAGGGAAAGCAGTTTGCCCAAGGCCACACAGCGGGGCGTGGCTTGCAGGAGCTGCCCTTGGCTCTGAGAGCCCGGGGTGGGCTCACTGACAGGCGTGGGGCCTGTGGGTGCCCGGGACAGCTAGCAGGCGTTTGGGTGGCTGACCGCAGGGTGAGGATGGCCGCTCTTCACTGTGCCCTGGCCTCTTTCTTAGGCCCCAGAAGTTTCCATCACCCAAGCCAGCAGCAAGACCAGCGGTGCCCCCCGATCTGGAAGCCCGTCCGGCTTGCAGCGGGCCAGTGCTCCAAGCGGGGACAACCAGGGGCCCGGGGGGCCCGGCGCGGATGCAGGGGAGCCCCAGGAGCCGGCCCGGAGGCCGCCACCCGGCAGGCGCAGCGGGCCGCGTGGCGATGTGCTGCTCATGGTGGCCAGGCTGGACCCGGAGGTGGCCAAGCCCCGCGACTCCCCGCCTGGCCGCACCCCAGCCCCTGCCGCAGACCCCGGAGGGGCAGAGAACCAGGCTGCGCCCCCCGCTGGCCCAGGGGCGCTGACCCGGGAGGCCCAGACCACCCGGCCCGGGGGTCTTGGGGGCACAGGCCGAGGCGCACAGGAACAGAGGAGTCAAAGTACTGTGGGGAAGGGGAGCAGGGTCCCCCCGACCAAACAGCCCAAACGGGGTGAGCCCCAGGGCCAAGAGGAGCAGAGGACCAGGCCCCAGGCCCCAGGGGCAGGGGACGGGGGCCAACCGCAGACCGCGGGGGGAGGAGCACCCCAAAACAAGACAGACAAGGAGGCGTTGCCCCAGGAGGGAGTCCATCGGATCCGCACTGAGCCTCGAGTCCCAGCCAGAAAGTGGGGTGCTTCCTTGAGCAAGAAAAGCAAGGGGGAGGCTCCCTTGAGCAAGAAGGACAAAGCAGGGCCACTCCAGACCAAGACAGAGGAAAGGGGTGCGGGGCAGGAGCCAGGGGCGCAGGCGGGGGAGGCCATGGGGGCGCTGGAGGAGGCAGGGGGGCCTCCACCAGTGGCCAGGGAGGCCGGGGTGCCCCAGAAGACAGAGGCACCCGGAGAGGCAGCTGGTGCTCAAAGCCTGGCAGAAAAGGGGTGTGCAGGGCCCCCGAAGGCAGCTCCCCGGGGGCCACCGCCGGAGGCCTCCGGGACAGAGGGCCGGCCAGACCACGGAACACAAGGAGCCCAGGAGTCCAGCGGGATTGCCGAGGAGGGGGCCCCCCAGCCCCAGCTGGAGCCTGTGCCCGAGACCTCGGCCGACCAGCCTTCCACCCAGAAACCGGCTGACCAGGGGCAGGGGCCTCAGGAACAGAGCAGCGGAGACCAGAGCCCGGACACCCAGCAGGTGATGAGCTCAGCCCCACCCTGGGCATGGGGGTCGGCGGGGGACAGGGATAGAGGGGCAGGCAGGGAGGCCCTGGGGTGGACGGGGAGTCGGAGAAGGGACCAGGATTCCTTCCACGGGGGAGGCTTGGAAGCCTCCATTCAAAGCATGTCCCTCAGAACAAATGAGAGGAACTCCGGGAGGCAGGCACCAGGGTTCCAGGCTGGGTGTGGTAGTGCACGCCTGCAGTCCCAGTCCTGGGCAGGTACAGCCAGGAGAGGTGTGAATTTGAATCCCACAACGGCTGCTACTGCGTGTAGCCATCTTGCTCCTCAGCTGCCACAGCCGGAGTTCTCGGAGGACAGTGGCTGGTTGAAGGTGCTGTCTGGGAGCTGAATGCTGGGTGTAGAGAGCGGGGTCCCCCCCCGCCCCCCACAGGCCCCAAGCGTGGCCGCAGCTTTGCTGCTTTAACCAGTGGCTCTTTGCATCCAGGCTGGAGAGGGCAGGTGGTACGAGGCGGAGAAGGTCTGGCTGGTTCAGAAGGACGGATTTGAGCTTGGTAAGGAGGGGTCAGCGTTGCCGGGGGCGGGGTGGGGTCATCCCTGTGCTCTTCCCACGCCCCCTCCTGCTGCTGGGCTCCTGCAAGCCCCCACGCAGAGCGGGGAACACTGAGACGCCCTGGGCCTGCCTCAGTGGGCCACACGCCAGCATCTGATCCTGGTGTGGGTGATTGATTGGTGATGTCTGCCATGGGCACCGGAAGGGAAATATGGCAGGTTGCTGGGTGTCTGTGCCCCGCTGTCTCGGGTCTGGGGGTGAGATGCGGTGCTGCACCTCCCCAGTCAGACTCATCCTCCCTCCCTAAAAGATTTGGGGGCGGTGGACGGGGAGGGGGGTCCACAGCTCAGAATGCTTTGTGAGAACAGCCCCCCAGGCAGGGAGGGCCTGCATCTCCTTTTGGAGCTGTCTAAGCCCCGCTTCTCTCCCCGGGTCCCTGGCCTGGCCGAGACGCCATCCTTGCTCTCCTTCCCTCCTCCCCCCTCCCCTCTTGCCTCTCTCCTCTCTTCTGTCTGTGCCCCCCAACCAGCAACGGTGCTAAAACCAGATGAGGGAACAGCCAACCTGCCGGCAGGCCGGGTCCGACTCTGCCTGGATTCCGACGGGAGTGTCACGGAGGTGGACGAGGACCGGGTTCAGCGGGTGGGTCTCCCCGCCGGCCCGCGGCTCGGCCCCTCGAGAGCCATCGCTCTCCTTTCACGGAGCAAGATACCCTTTGCCCTCTGGCTGCCGGGGAACTCAGAGATAACTTGAGGCCTACCATTGGCCACCGCAGGCAGAGCCTGTATTTTTGGCACCAGCCTTTCCCTCAGGGCATATCTCCACTGCAGATCAAGGAGGAGCCGGGCCTTCATTTCTGTCCTGGGTACCCCCCCCCCGGGTCACAGAGCACCCCCGCATTCTCTAATAAGACCCAGGCAAGGACAAATTGAGATCGAAGCCTGCTCCGAGTTCTGCCGCCCTTCCAGTGTCCTCAGGCTCCGGGCTCTGGCGTGTGACCCCCCCCCAGGGCCGGGACTGCTTGCCTGCGTGGGCAGGGAAGTGGTAAAACGGGGCAGGGGAGGGGCGTCAGGCAGGCCGGCCGTGATCCCGCGGTGTGCTGTCCGCAGGCCAACCCCCCTGAGCTGGACCAGGCCGAGGACCTGGCCTCGCTGGTCAGCGTCAACGAGCCCAGCGTCCTGAATACACTGCTGCGACGCTACCAGGCCCAGAGGCCGCACACCTGCGCGGGGCCGGATCTGATCGTCCTGCGGTCCCCAGGATGTCCGGAGCTACGGGCAGGGCAGGTGAGGGGCGGGGGAGCAAGGACCGGGGACAAAACGAGCCAAACCCAGGGCAGGAGACAGAAATAACAAGAGCGATGGCACGCACAGATCCATAACAATAATAGCAGCAGTCGGGGATAAACAATAGCGGCAGCTTGACCACCGATGTGAGCCGGGGCCGGGGCCAGGGGCAGCAGGCCACCCGCAGCTCCAGTTTGACGGGGAAGAGAGCGAAGAGAAAACCCAGGTTCATCAGTGCCCGAGGCACTATCCCGGGGCTCCCCAGAGTCCGGGAGGCCGCCCCTCGACCCCGCACAGACCCACCCAGGAGTCCCTGTTCTGCTTTCATAGATTTACTTCCCCTGAAGGGTGGACATTTGGGGCCAAGACGGGAATGGCTGCAAAGACCAGCTCTTGCTGCCACCTGGTGGGCAGATCTGGGACTGCAGCCTCTCCTTCCTTCCCTCCCTCCCTCCTTCCTTCCTTCCTTCCTTCCTTCCTTCCTTCCTTCCTTCCTTCCTTCCTTCCTTCCTCCCTCCCTCCCTCCCTCCCTCCCTCCCTCCCTCCCTCCCTTTCTCTCTCTCTCCCTCCTTCCGGGTTCCTCCATTCGTGGAGCCCTGCACTGAGCCCTTTGTTGGTTGCGGGTCTGCAGTGGTCAGGCTAGGAGGTAGCAGCAGGGACGGAGGGCAGACCGCAGGCAGTAAAGATCACAGTGACCTCAGAGAAGAGTGTGTGTGTGTGTGTGTGTGTGTGTGTGTGTGGGCATCACCTCATGGGGCCCAACAGCAAGCAGGTCCCCAGGGCCATCCACACCTGGAAGTCAGAGCTGGGGAAGAGTTCTGGAAAGTTCAGGCATTGCCACCCAGCCCGAGGTGGTGTGAGATGCGTGTGTCCCCCGACCCCTACCGGAGCGCCACGCTTCCAGACATCTTCTGACCTCTGCAGCTCAGCCTCTCGGCCTTGGGCCAAGTCAGGGGCCAGTTCCCAGAATGGCCACCAGGGGGCAGCAGAGACCCACGGCGTGCGGAGGCTGGGCGTCCGGAGGCCTCTGAGCCGGGTCCCGGGCTCACCCCGGGGCTGCCGTCCTGCAGGTGCCCCGGGCCCGCTGGGACAGGCTTCCGGCCCACGTCGGCTCCTTGGCCCAGCGGGCATACTGGGCACTGCTGAGCCAGCGGAGAGACCAGAGCATCGTGGCTCTGGGCCGGAGCGGGGCGGGGAAGACGGCATGCTGCCAGCAGGTCCTGGAACACCTGGTGGAGATGGCGGGCGGCGTGGACGGCAGGGTTGCAGGTACGGTGGTCTCCAGGTGCAGGCGGCGTGGGGTGCTCCGGGCCCCGGGCCCTCTGGGAATTAGCCTTTTGTCCCCCTCTTTGGATGTGGGGGCGGCCCCTGCCCCAGGTCCCCAACCCTCCACCCACCTCGTCCCCCCCACAGTGGACAAGATCCGCGCGGCCTTCACGGTCCTCAGGGCCTTCGGCTCTGCGTGCACCAACCACAGCCAGGCGGCCACCAAGTTTGCAATGGCCATGTCGCTGGACTTCAGCGCCACCGGACGCGTCACGGCCGCCCAGCTGCAGGTGAGGCTCTGGGGGAGGCGGGGGGAGGCCTGGGGGGCTGCGTCCTGACCCCGCTATGTGACAGACCCCCCCCACCCCTTGCTCCAGGGCTCTGAGCTCTGCCTGGGCCCTGCTTGGATGGTGGCGGTGGCCGCCTAGGCCTGGCCTTTTCTTTCTTCTATTGCTTACTTTCTCGCCCATACTGAGGTTTGAACTCGGGGCCTTTGCACCTGCTCCGCGGGCGCTCTGCTACTTGAGTCACGCCCCAGACCCCTTCCGCCTCAGTGACTTTTTTTGGGGGGGGGGTCCAGTTGTGGGCCTGAACTCTGGGTCTGGGCGCTGTCCCTCAGCTCTTCAGCTCAAGGCTAGCGCTCTACCACTTGAGCCACAGCGCCATTTCCGGCTTTTTTTCTTTTTGCTTATGTGGTGCTGAGGAATGGAACCCAGGGCCTCAGGCATGCAAGGCAAGCGCTCTACCACTGAGCCACCTTCCCAGCGCCTGCCTCAGTGACTTTGTAAGAGTCTGGCTTTCTGGCTGGAGCCAGCGGCCGCCGGGGCCGTGGGAGCCGGCTCTGTGGCGCCCTCTGGTGTCCGAGGCCGGGGCTGCGCCGCGCTGCGGGGTAAGGGCGGGCCGTGGTGCGGCTCTGCGTGGCCACGCACGCCCGTGTGACCACGGCTGCCCGCGTCTCCCTGCAGACCATGCTTCTGGAGACGAGCCGGGTGAGCCGGCGGCCGGAAGGGGAAGGAAACTTCCAGGTGTTCTCCCAAATGCTGGCCGGGCTGGACCTGGATCTCAGGTGGGCACCCGCTGTCCCCAGGAGCCTGGTGGTCACCGCGGGGCGTCCCCTCCCCTCAGGGCCCCGGGGGTCCCCCTCACCTCCCTTCCCCTCCATCTCCCCCAGGACGGAGCTGAATCTGCACCAGATGGCTGACGGCCACGCCTTCGGCATGGGTGATTGGTCCAAGGTGAGCGGGGGGTCCTGGGCGGGGCCCGGGGTGCACCCTGGGGGGGGCTGAGGGAGGCACCCCGCCCGGGCCGGGGTCTGTGTCCATCTGCACGGTGGCCCTGGGGCGCCTCGGGGGCCGGGGTCAACGCGGGGGCTGCGCGCTTCCTGCTGACACGGGCTGGGGCGGCTTGGAGAGTCGCGCCGACCGCTGGCTGCTTGTTTGGGGTTTTGTTCCCCTGTGGATATCTATTTTTTGTACCGGTTCCAGCACTTGAACTCAGTCCCTAGGCACTGTCCCTGAGCATTCGTCTTTAATTTGCTCAAGGCTGGTGCGCTACCCCTTGAGCCGCAGCTCTACTTTTGGCTTCTTGGTGGTCCATTGGAGATTAGAGTTTCACAGAGTTTCCTACCTAGCCTGGCTTTGAACCCTGATCCTCAGAGCTCAGCCTCCTGAGTAGATGGGCCAGAGCCCTGCTTCCCTTATGGATATTTTAATGGTGATTTTCACCCCGTCCTTCCCCGTCCTAACTCTGCGGTGTGGTGGGCAGCACTGCCCGACTGAAAGACCTATGTGGCCTTAGTCAGGGAAGGCTTCTTAGCCAATGGGACACCTAACCTGGGTTTTGAAGGATGAGTAGGAGTTGGGTGGGCGGGCTAGGTGATTTCCTCCCCTGAGCTACTTCTCCAATACATTTGGGGGAGGAAATGGTGTTGGAATGATCGGATACGGTGGACGCTCTCTCCTCCCGTTGGGCGCGCTCCCTCCGACTCGCCAGGCCCTCCCCTGCGCGGTCTGTGGTCGGGTGCGGAGCCTCTTCCACCCCTGGCCACAGGAGTCGGGGGGAGCAGCACACACCCCTCGCTCCCTCTGCTCCCCCCGCCCTGGGCTCAGGGCCTGGTACCCCTCCCTGTTCCCATGGCAACAGAATCCGAACCATCCTGGGCCCGCGCCCCGTGGGATGGGGGGCTCGGGGCCTCCACCCCGGCGGGGGCTCGAGAACCCACCCCTCCACACAGCCCCCTAGAAGGGCTTTTGTTTTGTTTTGGGTTTTTTTTGGGTGGTTAATTGGAGATATTCGAACTCTGGGCCTGGGCGCTGTCCCTCAGCTCTTCAGCTCAAGGCGAGCGCTCTACCACTAGAGCCACAGCGCCACTTCCGGTTTTCCGGTGGTTCACTGGAGATAAGTCTCACGGACTTTCCTGCCCGGGCTGGCTTTGAACCAGGATCCTCAGGTCTCAGCCTCCTGAGTGGCTAGGCTGCAGGCTGCGTCACCAGCGCCAGCTACGCATCCCCTTGCCTGCCCCAGTTGTCACTGGGGAGGAAGCCCCGTGTCCACGGGGGAGGGTCAGGACTGCGCTCCTCCTGTGTGAGGCTCAGAGAGGTGAAGATACTCACCTGAGAGAGCACAGCTGCCGGCAGCAGGAGGCCCAGGTGGGGTCTGCGAGGCCTCGCCCCAGAGCTGCCCCATCTCCCTGCCCTCTGCCGCCTCTGATTGCACCGGGCAAACCCCACAGCATCTTGGGATTCTGCTGTTTTGTGGCTCTTTCCTTCCGCTGACTTCTAAAGGTGAAGTATCATCCCAGCATTTGGGGAGATGGAGACCCGGAAGACTGAAGTGTTAAGTCTGGCACAGGCAGAAACGGGGTGAGCCCCCATGTCAACCAACCAGCCAGGCTTGGTGCCGTGCACCTGTGATCTTGAGTGCATGGGAGGCGTGGGGTAGGAGGATCATGGTGGGAGGCTAGGCCAGAGACAAACGGGAGGGGCTCCTTGAACCTCCCCATGTCATGGCCACCGTTGGCCCACGACCCTTCTACAGACCAGTTTGGCTGGAGTGGGGGTGGGCATCGCACATGCCCGGCTCTTAGTCGTGGTCTGATATGGCTCTGCTGTGTGACCTTGGGTCAGTGTCACACCCTCTCTGGGCTGGTGGTGGTAAAAAACAATCGAGGCGCCGATGGTCAGGTGGCATTCACACTGCCCCCACTTCTCTCCAACGGCTTCTCCCCAGGTGCCAGGTGGGTTATTGTCACCAGGAGCTTGAGTTTCTGGCTCGCGGCCTCTCCGTCCTGTGGGCCCCTGTCCCAGGGGTCCTGGGCCAGATGCCCAGGAGCTTTAGATGCGTTCTCATATCCAACCAATCAAAACAGGGGTCCTAAGCTCCCCAAACACACTCCGCAGCCTGTATCCGTGAGCACTCGGCCACCGCATCTTCTCCTTGCTGCTTGAAGCTCACGGCGGTGCCTCTTGCTGCACTTGATACGGGAAACCAGCTCCGGCCCGGCTGGCGATGGGTCTGGGCTTGGGCCATGTTCTGGGGTGAATCTGGGCTCCCTGGCCCTGCCGGAGGCTCTGGATCGATTAGTGATGTCTGCCATGGCCCAGCAATGGTGGCAGGACCCTCAGATCACTGGTGGTTCAAAGCCCGCTCTGTAGCGTGGCCTCTGAGGCCTTGAACCTGGCTCCCGGGCCTCCTCCCACTTGGTCTTGTCCCCCTCCGGGTCTGACCACCCCAGGGCCGGCCCGACTCCCCGCGAGGCCAGGCTGCCGGTCCCCGCGGTGACGCCTCCGCCCTTCCTCTCTCCCTCGCTCTCAGCCTGAAGACAAGCAGAAGGCAGCGGCCGGCTTCGCCCGGCTCCGGGCCGCCATGGACGCGCTGAGCATCTCCCAGGGCGAGCAGCGGGCCGTGTGGCGCGTGCTGGCCGCCATCTACCACCTCGGGGCCGCGGGGGCCTGCAAAGGTACGACCTCCCCCTCCGGGTCAAACCCTCCCCCCTCCTCTCCCTCCCCGGGTCATTACCATCTCTTCTGCCGTGGATTCGAACTCGGAGCGAGGCGGGCGCTCCACCACTGGAGCCCACCCCTGGTCCTTTTGCTGCTCGTTTACTGATTCACTTTTCTTCAGCTCGGGGCTTGTGCTTTTGCCGGCCCTAGACCAGGGCCTCCTTCCTCTGCCTCCCGAGCGGCTGGGATTACAGGCGTGCGCTACCAAGCCCAGTCCCCTTTGCTTTAGCTTCTCCCACGCCGCCATCTTCAGCTCTTGACTGAAGCATGCCTGACAGACCCTTTTCCAGGGTCAAGGTCATGTCCGCAAGCACCGGGGACAGGGAGATGGACGTGTCCTTTTGGGGGGGCTACCCCCGGAGTCAGAAGTTGCCCTGAGACAGCCGGAAGAGCTAGAGCGGCGGTTCCTACGCAAGGACGGGATCTGAACTCTCCCCAGATAACCACCCTGACCCTTGCCGGCCCAGTACCCCCGCCAGCGCCCCCGGCGTCAGGAGGAAGACCATGTGGCTGGTAGCTATGGCTTGTTGCCACCAGGTGGCAGTCTTGTCCCCTGGACGGCTCTGCTCACTGCAGCCCCACAGAGGCTGGGCCTCCAGCTCAGCCTCCAAGCAGTATCCTCCCCCCACCATCCCTCCACCTGTCACTGGAGAGGCCCCCGGGGCTCCCCTCCACCCTGGGGCTGGAAGGGTTCAGGACGGCCCCCCTCCAGGCAGGGGCCCACGGTGGTGACGGAGCAGGTCACGCTTATAAATATTGCATGCACACACGGCCACGGCAGTCACTCCCCGCCCGCCCGCCTGCTGGATTATTTTAAGAGGCGCGGCCTCCGGTCTTCGCGGGGCCCGGCCCGCCCAGCTCCTCTGTCTCATTCTGCTTTGCAAGAGTTCATAATAGGTTGTTCCGAAATCATCTAGGAAGGATTTCACTGTCATGTGTAAATGTCTGGGCTTGGCGCCATCACACATCATCTTGAAATATATTAAGAATCATTTTCATTAATCAAGGTCCCCCCCCCTTTCATTGCGATGATATTCTCCTGTGTGCCTGGCTGCCTTGCTGCCTAACATCCACCCATCTTTCTTTCCTCTTTCGTTCTTCCTTCCTTTCTTTCTCTTTCTATCAATCTACCCATCTATCTACCCATCCCTCTATCCATCCCTCTATCTATCTATCCATCCATCCATCATCTGTGTTTTTGGGCTGGTCCTGGGGCTTGAACTCAGGGCCTGGGCAGTGTTCCTGAGCTTTTGTGTTCAAAGCTAGCACTCTACCACTTGAGCCACAGCTCCACTCCCAGCTTTTTGGTGGTTCATTGGAGATCAGAGTCTCATGGACTTTCCTGCCTGGGCTGGCTTTGAACCTGGGTCCTCAGCTCTCAGCCTCCTGAAGAGCTAAGATGACGGGTGTGAGCCGCCGGCGCCCGGTTGTCTACGTATTTTATAAACGAGTTCCACTCCTGGAATGGAGGCCTGGGGTGACATGGCCAGGCTCTGGGGTTGGAACTGATGGGAGGTTAGTCCGTAGCATTAGCATTCGTCCGGAGCTGGCTGTCTCGGTTTCCTCCTCTGCCCAGCGGCAGCCGCTCTGAGGGCTCCTGGAGAGGTGTCAGGGTGTCAGTGTCTTGAGGGCATGTCGCACGCTGGGAACCGCACACAGATCCACGCATCTGCAGTTCTCTTCCTGGCTGGGCACAGAGAGGGTGAGCTACGCCCCGGGCCTCACACAGCTGGTACATGGCAGAGGAGCTGTGGGCCATTGTCATCTCCCTAGAACCGCTGTGCTCCAGAAAGGGCTTTGGACAGGTGCTCTACCACGTGAGCCGCACCCCCAGCCCTTTTTCTGCTTGACTTCTTTGCTGTTGTGGTTGTTGGAGAGTGCCTTACATTTTTGTCCCCCATGGACCGTGATCCTCCTCTCTCTGCCTCCCACATATCTGGGATCATAGAGGTGAGTCACCGTGCCCGGCTTGCCGGTTGGCATGATGGCTAAGCTTTGCCTTGGTCCTCCAGCCTGGCACCACCAGAGTAGCTGGGATTACAGGTGTGCCTCACTGTCCCTGGCCGGTAAGGTTTTTATGACTCTCGATTTGTCGACGCCGAGCTGTGTCTGATCTGTTCTGTCGGGGTCCTGTCCCCCCTCTACTCCCCCCCCCGGGGGGCTGCATGGTCCCAGGAGCCTTCCCCTCTCTTTGGCCTCAGATAGTGAGGGGCGACATTGTCAGGATCGCCGTGGAGGAGACGGAGGCTCAGGGGGGAAGCTCTGGGCACCTGTGTCTCGAGGTGGGGGGGGGGCAAGGCGGAGGTGGGGGGGGGCGTGTGGCACCTGCGCTGAGGGGAGCAGGGAGGGCCGCACTGCTTCTGAGAACCGGAAGCTCACACGCTCCTCGGTCCCTTTCCTCGACCTCCCCCAACCTCCTGCGTTGGCCTCCTGAGCGCTGAGATTACAGGCGTGCGTCCCCACGCCCGACCTGCCATAGCCCGCGCCACCCTCCGCTTCAGAGACAGGAACCGACTCGGGGGAGGTCTCACACTTGTGAGAGATGGCAGCTCGGCGGCTTGTTGGAATAAGACCCCCGCGCGCATGTCGACTTCCCACGGGAAACATCGGCGCGGCAGCAGCGTAGAAAATCCAGAGAGCAACCCAGGCTGGGCTGCGGTTGGTGTTGGGCCGCGTGGGGCTGTCCCCTGTGGCCGTCTGGGCCATACACTTTGTCCTCGTCCCCTGGACCCAGGGCCTGGCTGCAGCACCCCCCCCCCCCCCCAGCCACCGCCCCCCGCACGTCCCGGCCACCCTGGCCCACCTGGCTCTCCTCTTTTCTGCTCCGGAGCCTTTGCAAAGTTGCTCCTCCTTACAGTGCTCTTTGTGGTTAGAAACCTCTTCCAGGCCGGTTCACAGCCCACCGCCACGGCGAGGTCTCCCAGGGCCCCCGCTGCAGGAAGATCGGGGCTTCCTCTCTTTATCTCCTTACCTGCATCTAATTCTTCCTCGCCGTGCACCGGAGGAGATTTTTTTTTCTAATTTGTTGGTGTTGGTGGTGGTGGCGGTGGGACTTGAACTCAGGGCCTGGGCGCTGTCCCTGAGCTTTTGTGCTCAAGCCTAGCTAGTGCTCTACCACTGTGAGCCACAGAGTCACTTCTGGTTATTTGGTGAGTAGTTAGAGATAACAGTCTCACACACTTTCCTTCCCAGGCTGGCTTTGAACTGTGATCCTCAGATCTCAGCCTCCTGAGCGCTTTATCATTTTATCCCCCGAAATTACCCTCCCTTCCTCCCTTCTTTCCTTCTTTCCTTCTTTCCTTCCTTCCTTTCTTCCTTCCCTTATCTCTTTCCTTCTCTTCTTCCCTTCCCCCTCCCCTCCTTCCCCTCCCTCCCCTCCCCCTTCCCCTCCCCCTCCCCCTCCCTCTCTTCCTCTTCTTCTTCATTTTGGTGAACTTGTTAGGCAGGTGCTCTACCACTTGAACCGCTCACCAGCCCCTTCTGCTTTGCCTGTTTTCACACGGGGCCTCTGTGAGTTTGCCTGTGTTGGCCTCAGGCTGTCTCCCTCTGCCAGCGCCTCCCCTGCAGCTGGAATTGTGCACGCCAGCGGCCCTCGATTCCCGCTCTCCGCAGTTCTCGTTTCTCTGAGTTAGCTCCTTGGCTCAGTGAGGGCAGACACGCCACCTCCTGCTTGCATGGGTTTCCCTGGGGTGGGGGGGGAGCAGGGCTGGGTGGGGCGGGGGCTGGGCACACAGGGCGGCTGGGGTGGCAGAGGCAGTGGGCACGGGGCAGGCAAAGGCCGCGGTGTGCCCACCTTCACCCACCGGTCCCCGGCTCTCTGCCGGACACCTTCCATTGCTTTGGAGAAGTGAGCAACGGCGTTGGGGGGCTGGGGTGGGGCCCGGGACACCTGGGCCTGGGATCTCACCCCCTCCCACCCGCAGTGGGGCGGAAGCAGTTCATGCGCTTTGAGCGCGCCAACCACGCCGCCGAGGCCCTGGGCTGCGAGTTCGAGGAGCTGAACACGGCCACGTTCAAGCACCACCTGCGCCAGATCATCCAGCAGGCGACGGCGGGGCCGCGGCGCGGGGCCCGGGAGGACGAGGAGGCGGCGGCCAGCGCAGGTACCAGCGGCCGGGGTGGGGCCCTCGGGCCGTGGTGAGATCGTGGCCGGGGTGGGGGGGCTGCCTGGGACTCCACCAGCAGCCCCGCCCGCGTGTGGGGTGAGCTGTGGTTGGGGGTGCACCCCTGGGGCTCTCTTAGCTCCCCGGAGCTGCCCCCACCCTTCGGGGTCTGCAGGCCCGTGGCAGAAGGTCCCGGGCCTCCACGGCCTCTTCCCTTCGTGTCTGGACCTCAGCTCCTGAGTGGGCTCTGGTCATCTTAACCCACGCAGAATTCACACACCGCACACCACGCACATGGTACCCACACAGACCCACGCTCACGTTCAGACACAGTGCACACACCCGAGCGTGCACACGTTCATCCAGGTGTGTGCCACACAAACACACACATGCACGATGCGCGCACGCGCGTGCACACACACGCACACACACACACACACACACTTCATCCACAAGTGCCACAAGCACAGGCCCGGGTCCCAGGGCTGGTGGGCTGCACGCAGGCTCCGGAGAAAGGAGGCTGTGGTTGCCTAGCAACAGCCCAGGGTGGAGGCAGAGCTGAAGGGAGGAGGGAGGAGGTGGGGGGAAGTGTGTCCACACGATGGAACTTCTCTTAGGGCCAGGCTCTGTGGTCTGAACCCTAACCCTCCAACCCCAACTCTACCAGTGAAGGTGCGCAGGGGTGTGTGCGTGCGTGCATGTGTGTGTGTGCGTGTGTGTGTGTGTTACAATGTTGCAAAGTCTCATGCCGGCTGGCGCGGGCACAGGCAGCCTGGCAAATGTGTGCCTGGCGGGGGAGAGCTGGAGGTCACCTTAGAGGTGGAGATGGTTCCCGGAAGGCTTCCCGGAGGAGGTGGCTGACGCTCTGTTAAGCCCTTTGCTGTTTCTGTAACGATGAATCTGACACAACCCACTGCAACAGAGGACAGGTTCTCTTGGGTTGATGGTTACAGTCCACTGCTCGCCAGCCTGAGCAGACACATGGCATTGCTGGAGGAAAGCTGCTAGCTAGGGACAGTGGAGAAGCCAGGGAAGAAGAGACCCAGGCTCCCTCCCCAGCCCTGCTACGGCCAGGCCCCGGATGACCTCAGAGCTTCCGCTGGGCTGCACCCCTTAAAGACCCCACACCTCCCAGGGCACCACGCTGGGGGCCAGGCCTCTGGGGACACCTGAGCGGCCTGGAGGGGGGGGGGGCCGGGCCGGGCAGCCGCTGGCCTCGGCCTGCAGGCCTCAGGGCCTTCAGTGATGGAGGACAGGGGGGTGTGGGGGTGTCCGGGGCCTCTGCGGCTCTGTGGCCGTGTCCTTGGCACCGGGCAGGGTGGTGATGGTGACCCCTGGCTCTCCCCAACCCCAGGCCTGAAGATGACAGGCATGGAGTGCGTGGAGGGCATGGCGGCCGGCCTGTACCAGGAGCTCTTTTCCGCAGTGGTCTCGCTCATCAACCGGTACCTGGGGGCTGTGGTCGGGCACAAGTGGGGGCAGGCGGGCAGCGCTGGAGTTTGCAGTCAGCTCAGCGCGTCTGGGCGGACGCGAGGCCAGCACAGGGATCCGTGAGAGGCAGGGCGGGGGGCGTGGCTCCGCGCAAGGGGCGTGGCCAGCCAGTGTGGGCGTGGCCGGCCAGGGTGGGCGTGGCTGGCCACTGTGGGCGTGACTGGCCAGTGTGGGCATGGCCGGCCAGTGTGGGCGTGGCCGGCCAGTGTGGGCGTGGCCCCACCACACAGGACGTGGCTGGCCACTGTGGGCGTGGCTGGCCACTGTGGGCGTGACTGGCCAGTGTGGGCGTGGCCCCACCACACAGGGCGTGGCACGGTGCTGGGGGCGTGGCTAAGCGGTGCAGGCGGGGCTCTGCAGTACGGGTGGGAGTTGGTGGGGGCGGGGCTCGGCTGCAGAGGCGTGGCTCCACAGAAAGGGGAGTGGCTCAGCCGTGGAGGTGTGGCTCCACCGTAGGGGCGTGGCCACCGCATCCCTGGTGGGGCAATGAGCCCCCACCCTTGAACCACTGGGGAAGCCCATGCTCAGAGAGGGTCAGTGACTTGCCCACCTTCACACAGCCTGTGAGCGGTGAGCTTGGTTCTCACACCGGGTCTCCCCACCCACCTAGTTCTTCCATCTCCGCAGTGGGGAAGCTGGCGGCTTGGACCAGGGCCCATCACACTCCGGGCCTTCTCGGAATCCCTTCTCGCTTCTCTCTCTAGATCCTTCTGCTCCCAGCACCTGTCCATGGCCTCCATCACGGTGGTCGACTCCGCCGGTTTCCAGAACCCCAGGCATCAGGGCAGAGGCCGGGCAGCCACCTTCGAGGAGCTGTGCCATAATTACGCTCAGGAGCGCCTGCAGCTGCTTTTCTACCAGCGGACCTTCGTCTCCACGCTGGAGCGGTACCGAGAGGTCAGCTGGGTGGGCTGGGCCAGGCGAGGGCAGATGAGAGGTTGGGGGAGAGGAGGACTAATAGGACTCTGCCCTGCGGTGGCCATCTCTCTGGGTTTTGGGGACTCCCGTGTCTCCTTTCCCCACATTTGGTCCAGCAGCAGGGGCCTGTGCTCTTCCTGGCTCTGGGGGTCAGGGTCAGTATCTCTGATCTCTGGTCCCCGGCCGCTGTCCTGCTGTCTCCTGGAAGCCTATGGCTGGTGCAGTGGGAAGTCCTTTGAGGAAGGACTTGGATCATTGATAAAAGGAGTCCCGAGCCGGGCACCAGTGGCTCACACCTGTCATCCTACCTACTCAGGAGCCTGAGGTCTGAGGATCGCAGTTTGAAGCTAGCCTGAGCAGGAAAGCCTGTGAGACTTCTATCTCCAGTCACATCACAGAAAAAAGCTAGAATGGCGCTGTGGCTCAAGCAGTGGAGCACTAGCCTTGAGCAAAAAAGAAGGAGCTTAGAGACATCACTCAGGCCCAGAGTTCAAGCCTCAGGCCCAGCAATTTAAAAAAATAAAAATTAAAAAGAGGAGGAGCCCTGATGAGGTCAGGGTCTTGAGCTTGCTCTGTGGGCGCTCTACTGCTCAAACCGTGCCTCCAGCCTGGCTTTTTGTTGGGTTTTTTAGGATAGGGTCTGGCTTTTTGCCTGGGCGTATGCCTGAACTTGGCTCCTCTACTTTAGTTTCTCTTCACTGCTGGGACCACAGGCATGTGCTACCCCATCCTAGCCTTCCTTCTGCGGAAACTTGGGCCTCCTGGACCTTTGGGCCCAGGCTGGCCGGATGCTGTCATCCTTCCAGGCTCAGCTTCCCACATAGCTTGGGACGACAGGAATGCACCTCTGCACCCAGCTGTGGCCTAAGAAGGGGGGGGCTGGTGACCTTTAATGCCCAGGCTGGCCTTGAACCACAGTCCTCTGGAGTAGTACCTAGGAAGCCAGGCATGAGCCCGGCTGGAGACTTTGCTTCGTAAAAGTACCACATTGCCTATTAAATTCCAGCCCTTGTGATTCGGAAGGGGGTGCGTTCACCCCATAGCGACCCAGCCAAGCACAAAGTGGTAAGCTAACGGCTTCCAGCGGGTCTGTGCAGGCGAGCATCCGCACACGCCCGTGACCGTGGTGACACTGCGAATGTCTCCAGGATCCCGGAGGCCGCAGGGTGTCCTCCCCTCCTCCTCTCCCCGGGACCGTGTTGATTCCAGTAGCAAAAAGTGAGCAACTATTGGAAATGGCCATATTGCTCATCCATACGATCACAGACATTGAAATTCGGGTTATTCCTTTGGCAGAAGCCCAAAACAACAGTAAAAATAAAAATATCTGCGTGGATGCATTTCAAACAAATAGTATCGATAGGGCCCAGCAATAACTCTCAGGGCTAGTGTGTATGGGGGGGGGTGCATCTTAGTTCCCCCTCCACCAGAGGCCCCTCTCCATCCGCTCAGCTCACTTTGGAGCTAACAGCCCCTGTGATGCTGTCTTTTAGGAAGGTATCCCTGTGCACTTTGACCTTCCAGAGTCTTCCCTGGAGACTACGGTGGCTCTCATGGATCAGAATCCCTACCAGGTAACCAGGCACCCAGGAAAGCAAGGCTTTTGGGCTTCACTTTTTAGTGAAATGCTAGATGTGGCAAGCTTTTGTGCCACGCTTGTGCCAGCCCTGGGGACTGACAGAGACCCTCCAGCCCCCCACTGCCGGTGCCTGGGACCCATCCC
Source organism: Dipodomys spectabilis (assembly GCF_019054845.1). Lineage (NCBI taxonomy): Eukaryota > Metazoa > Chordata > Mammalia > Rodentia > Heteromyidae > Dipodomys > Dipodomys spectabilis. The sequence continues at coordinate 491,803 of NW_024871116.1, read as the reverse complement.
TGGTTCTGCACAGATTCATCTGGGATATGGCCCAGGCAACTCGGAGGTGACAATGTCCTGGGGTTAGGAACCACCTCTCAGCCTCTGTGTGAGTGGCAGAGCCTGTGGGCAGAGCCAAGGCGGCTCACCAGACTGCAGCCGCTTGTGCCGAGTTGGGTCTGGTGTTCAGATAAAGATGCTGTGCCCAACTCAGAGAAAACGAGGCCCAGAGAAGGGACGCGATCCCCTTCAGGTCACAGGCGTGACCGGGGCGGTTGCTGCAGGAGTTCCAGCCTGGCCTGAGGTCCTTTCCGTGTACCCTGGGCCTCCGCAGGTCCACGTGGCGGCTGGCGGTGGCCCAGAGGATGCCAGGGGCCTCTTCTGGCTACTGGATGAGGAGGTGCGGGTGGAAGGTTCCAGCGACAGCGTGGTGCTCGAGCGTCTGCGTGCAACCTTTGAGAAGAAGGGAGCCGGGCAGGAAGGTGAGGGACGAGGGGAAGGTATGGGGCGAGTCCAACCTGCATGCTGGGTGCTGTTCTGCTGGGCCAGCACGGAGGCCAGCATGGAGGCTGCGCGTGAGCAGGAAGTGAGCGGGGAGAGCGGAGCCCGCGTGAGGAGGAAGTGAGCGGGGAGAGCGGAGGCCGCGTGAGGAGGAAGTGAGCGGGGAGAGCGCAGGCCGCGTGAGCAGGAAGTGAGCGGGGAGAGCGGAGGCCGCGTGAGCGGGAAGTGAGCGGGGAGAGCAGAGGCTGTGAGCAGGAAGTGAGCGGGGAGAGCGGAGGCCGCGTGAGCAGGAAGTGAGCGGGGAGAGCGGAGGCCGCGTGAGCGGGAAGTGAGCGGGGAGAGCGGAGGCTGCGTGAGTGGGAAGTGAGCGGGGAGAGCGGAGGCTGCGTGAGCAGGAAGTGAGCGGGGAGAGCGGAGGCTGCGTGAGGAGGAAGTGAGCGGGGAGAGCGGAGGCTGTGAGCAGGAAGTGAGCGGGGAGAGCGGAGGCCGCGTGAGCAGGAAGTGAGCGGGGAGAGCGGAGGCCGCGTGAGCAGGAAGTGAGCGGGGAGAGCGGAGGCTGCGTGAGCAGGAAGTGAGCGGGGAGAGCGGAGGCCGCGTGAGCAGGAAGTGAGCGGCGAGAGCGGAAGCCGCGTGAGGAGGAAGTGAGCGGGGAGAGCGGAGGCTGCGTGAGCGGGAAGTGAGCGGGGAGAGCGGAAGCCGCGTGAGGAGGAAGTGAGCGGGGAGAGCGGAGGCCGGGTGAGCAGGAAGTGAGCGGGGAGAGCGGAGGCTGCGTGAGCGGGAAGTGAGCGGGGAGAGCGGAGGCTGCGTGAGCGGGAAGTGAGCGGGGAGAGCGGAGGCTGCGTGAGGAGGAAGTGAGCGGGGAGAGCGGAGGCCGGGTGAGCAGGAAGTGAGCGGGGAGAGCGGAGGCCGCGTGAGGAGGAAGTGAGGGGGGAGAGCGGAGGCCGCGTGAGCAGGAAGTGAGCGGGGAGAGCGGAGGCCACGTGAGGAGGAAGTGAGCGGGGAGAGCGGAGGCCACGTGAGCAGGAAGTGAGCGGGGAGAGCGGAGGCCACGTGAGCAGGAAGTGAGCGGGGAGAGCGGAGGCCACGTGAGGAGGAAGTGAGCGGGGAGAGCGGAGGCCACGTGAGGAGGAAGTGAGCGGGGAGAGCGGAGGCTGCGTGAGGAGGAAGTGAGCGGGGAGAGCGGAGGCCGCGTGAGCGGGAAGTGAGCGGGGAGAGCGGAGGCCGCGTGAGGAGGAAGTGAGCGGGGAGAGCGGAGGCCGCGTGAGGAGGAAGTGAGCGGGGAGAGCGGAGGCTGTGAGCAGGAAGTGAGCGGGGAGAGCGGAGGCTGTGAGCAGGAAGTGAGCGGGGAGAGCGGAGGCCGCATGAGCGGGAAGTGAGCGGGGAGAGCGGAGGCCGCGTGAGGAGGAAGTGAGCGGGGAGAGCGGAGGCCGCGTGAGGAGGAAGTGAGCGGGGAGAGCGGAGGCTGTGAGCAGGAAGTGAGCGGGGAGAGCGGAGGCTGTGAGCAGGAAGTGAGCGGGGAGAGCGGAGGCCGCATGAGCGGGAAGTGAGCGGGGAGAGCGGAGGCCGCATGAGCGGGAAGTGAGCGGGGAGAGCGGAGGCCGCATGAGCGGGAAGTGAGCGGGGAGAGCGGAGGCCGCGTGAGGAGGAAGTGAGCGGGGAGAGCGGAGGCCGCGTGAGGAGGAAGTGAGCGGGGAGAGCGGAGGCCGCGTGAGGAGGAAGTGAGCGGGGAGAGCGGAGGCCGCGTGAGCGGGAAGTGAGCGGGGAGAGCGGAGGCCGCGTGAGCGGGAAGTGAGCGGGGAGAGCGGAGGCTGCGTGAGCGGGAAGTGAGCGGGGAGAGCGGAGGCTGCGTGAGCAGGAAGTGAGCGGGGAGAGCGGAGGCTGCGTGAGGAGGAAGTGAGCGGGGAGAGCGGAGGCTGCGTGAGGAGGAAGTGAGCGGGGAGAGCGGAGGCCGCGTGAGCGGGAAGTGAGCGGGGAGAGCGGAGGCCGCGTGAGCGGGAAGTGAGCGGGGAGAGCGGAGGCTGCGTGAGCGGGAAGTGAGCGGGGAGAGCGGAGGCTGCGTGAGCGGGAAGTGAGCGGGGAGAGCGGAGGCTGCGTGAGGAGGAAGTGAGCGGGAAGAGCGGAGGCTGTGAGCAGGAAGTGAGCGGGGAGAGCGGAGGCTGTGAGCAGGAAGTGAGCGGGGAGAGCGGAGGCTGTGAGCAGGAAGTGAGCGGGGAGAGCGGAGGCTGCGTGAGGAGGAAGTGAGCGGGGAGAGCGGAGGCTGTGAGCAGGAAGTGAGCGGGGAGAGCGGAGGCTGTGAGCAGGAAGTGAGCGGGGAGAGCGGAGGCCGCATGAGCGGGAAGTGAGCGGGGAGAGCGGAGGCCGCGTGAGGAGGAAGTGAGCGGGGAGAGCGGAGGCCGCGTGAGGAGGAAGTGAGTGGGGAGAGCGGAGGCCGCGTGAGCAGGAAGTGAGCGGGGAGAGCGGAGGCCGCGTGAGCGGGAAGTGAGCGGGGAGAGCGGAGGCCGCGTGAGCGGGAAGTGAGCGGGGAGAGCGGAGGCTGCGTGAGCGGGAAGTGAGCGGGGAGAGCGGAGGCTGCGTGAGCGGGAAGTGAGCGGGGAGAGCGGAGGCTGCGTGAGCGGGAAGTGAGCGGGGAGAGCGGAGGCTGCGTGAGCGGGAAGTGAGCGGGGAGAGCGGAGACTGCGTGAGGAGGAAGTGAGCGGGGAGAGCGGAGGCTGCGTGAGCAGGAAGTACGCGTTTAGGGTGGAGGTCTGGGCTCTCTGCCCCGCACAGGCCAGGCAGGGTGCCCCGCCAGGCAGGAAGGCAGGCAGGGGCACGTGCGCGTGTTGTGAGCATCGGTGGACTTCTGTGAAAAGCAGAAGAAAAACGAGGTCAAATACCAGATAGAAAGATTGATGAACAGAAGGACAGCTAGATAATAGATGGATAGAGAGATAGATGATAGACAGAGAGATGGATGGATAGATTGATTGATAGATGGATGGATTGGTAGATAGGTGGATGGCTGGATAGATAGATGGATAGATGGATGGATGGATAGTGAGATTGATAGAGGGATGGATAGATAGATGGGTAGATTGATAGAAGGGTGGATTGATGGATGGATGGATAGATAGATGGATGGGTAGATTGATAGCTGGATGGATAGATAGATGGATGATAGATTGATGGATGAATGGATAGATGGATGAATGGATGGATGGATAGGTAGATGGATACATGATAGATAAATGTTGCAGATGCCTACATTTTAATAATACGAATGTATGTCCTGACACTAACACACTAATACAATAGTGTTGCATGCACACACACAACGGTTGGGGGACTGGCCCATGAGGCAACAGTCCTTATTGCTCTGGAAAGTTCCCTCCACTCTGGAGGGTGCTGGCACTGGGCCAGACCAGTACTGACAGCCCCCACCCCTTACCCTCCCTCCCCAACCTGCTCTGGACTCTGAGATGCACTGACTCCTTTGCCAGCTGGTGAAGGACAACGAGAGGGTGGAGGAAACTTGGGTTTCCGGAACTTTCAGTTGGGCAGACATCGTGGATGTCTGGTGAGATGCCAGGGTCAGACACAGGCCAGGTGGCTGCTGGTGCTCACCCATGTAGCAATTATTTTGGGGGGGGGTTGCTGGTCTTGGGTCCTGACCTCAGGACCTGGGCACTGTCCCTGAGCTTCTTTTGCTCAAGGCTAGCACTCTACTGCTTGAGCCACAGCTCCACCTCCGGCTTTTTGGTGGCTAATAGTTGTGGGTAAGAGTCTCACAGACTTTCCTGGCCAGACTGGCTTTGAACCACAATCCTTGGCTCTCAGCCTCCTGAGTAGCTAAGGAAGACAGACGTGAGCCACCGGCGCCCAGCCCAGATGCAATATTTTATGCACCTCATTTCCTTTAAGCCTACGCTGCCCACTGAGGTGTCATACTGGGGAGGAAACAGAGGCTCAGAGACTCAGTGTCTCTGCCAACTCTTGCACAGCAGGGGATGGCGGGCAGCCTCAGGCCCAGCCCAGCTCAGGCTCCCTTTGGCCCTGCCCTCTCTTCCCACTCTGCCAGCATAGACACGTGCATGCATGCACGCGCGCACACACACACACACACACACACACACACACACACACACACACACAGCCCTCAAGAGGGCACTGAGCATTTATTTCCTTCCTGATCACCAAGACAATTTTTAGACGGTGTGCGAATAAATATTTTAAAAGTATTTAATAGCTACTTATTCCCGTGCATATTAGGAAAATACATAATGCTTGTACATCAAACTCACAGTGCAATGTTTCTTTAAAAAACAACAACAAACAAACAAATGTACTTGTGTAACACAGATAGATAGCCGTCTTAAAGGATGCATTCAGCAAATCGCAGCATCGGGGAGAGACGGGGATGCCTATCGAAAACGCACCCAGGGGACCGAAACCGACAAAGGCTGGCTGAAATAGATGTCCAGGCTTCCCGAAAACAGAGAGGGATAGAAATCCTCTTTGGAAATAAAGTTGCCTGGGTTCCCAGGTGCAGGGGGCACACGGATGCCCCGAGCTGTGACCTTTAGCTGGCTGGAAGTAACGAAAACCTACTGTGTTCTTGGGGTGCCAGCAGCTTTCGCAGTATCCCCTGTGGGGCTGGCATTCACCCCGCCCCCTTTGTGTCTCCCACAGGACCCCCCGCCCTCCAGACCTGTGAGCAGCCTCTGCAGTGCGAGGTGTTCCACCAGCTGGGCCAGGACCCCGTGCGCTACGACCTCACGGGCTGGCTGCACAGAGCCAAGCCCAACCTCTCGGCGCTCGACGCTCCACAGCTCCTGCACCAGTCCAAAAGGTGAGCCAGGTTGGGGTGGGGGGGGGGGGAGGAGGGGAGGGATTGTAACCTCCTTCTCCCAGTGGGAGTTCAAAGCCCCAGAGAGCCCCGTCCTGGAATCCACAGATGGCGACTCCAGCGGGAAAACCAGCTGCTGGAGAAAAAGCTGGTCAGAAAACTGAAAGAAAAAGAAAAGAAAAAAAAAAAAGCGGAGGCTTAGGTTGGCGCTTTGCCTTTCATTAAGTCTCGGGGAGATGATGAGAGTGGAACCATTTTTATGGACATCCTGGAGCTCCGGGGTCGTAAAACTGAAACTGAGACATTTTGTAGCATTAAAAAATAAAACACCTTCACGGTGTCGTTTCCTGACCACTCAACCCAGAGATGTGGCGCAAGGCTGGTAGCTCCTGCTTTGCTTCCACAGTTTGTTTTTTTTTTGGGGGGGTGCATGTGGGTGCACCTCCCAGGTCTATGCGCACGCAAGTGTGTGCATGCATGCACCTCCCATGTTTAAGGCCGGTTTCTGGTGATGTCGATCTTGCAGCAAGAAAAGGAGGCTCTGGGGCCTAGGGTAGGTGTTTACCACCTACTCCGGCACCCGGGCTTTATTTTACACAAGGACTTCATTCATGCTCATGGCAACCGTGGGTCCTTAGACCCATTTTACAGCTGAGAAGAGCGAGGCTGCGGCTGGGTAAGCAGCTTGCCTCTTGATCACACAGCAGCTCTGGGATATGCCGGAAGTCTAAGCGATGCCCGGGGCCCCTGTCAGGCCGTTGTGGTCAGAGTTAGGTGGAGAGCCCAGGGCTTGCAGCTCCTGCAGAGAAGTCAAGGCAGGGGGCACGGGGCAGAGGGAGGGCTCACGAACCCACAGGGGACTCAAGAGGGAAGCACAGTCCTGTCCTGTGTCCCCTGCGTGGCTGGTGAGCTGTCTGTCGCTCTCTCTTCTGCGGGCGGGCTGCAGGACGGCTCTGCGTCTGTCTTGAGTCTGGGTGTGCGGGGATGGACATGGCCCCCCGTTCCCTCTGCAAGCCTGCAGGTCTTTCTGTGAGGCTTCGGGGATGTCAGGCAGCTCCATGGCGGGACCCAGCTCATGTCTCAGCACCTTGGAGAGTTCCACCCCACTCTGGTCCTGCGGGGGCTGAGCTAGGGCAGAGCAAGGCCAGGCTTTGCTACCAGCCTGGCATGGCGTGGGAAGGGGGCACAGCAAAGCCCAGCCCCGGGGAGCCGGGGGAGGAAGCGCTGACCTCGGGGGCCGGGCCTGCCCCCCGGGGGCCCCAGGGGTGTGCACTCAGCCCCCGCAGTGGGGTGCTGAGGAGCCTTCCAGATGTTCCTCACGTGCACTGGAGCTTCAGAGGAACTGATTCTGTCCGTCTTTTATAGCAGGAGAGCTAAGGGATCCCCCCAGGGAAGAATGGGGGTGCTCTCACCTCTTGCTCCCCCTGATTCTCCCTTCCCTCCTCTCCCCCTCCCCGCCCCCCGCCCAGGGAGGAGCTGCTCAGTCTGTTCCAGGCCCAGGCCAAGCTGCCCCCGGTGTGCCAGGCGCTGGCCGGGCTGGCCGCCGCCTCGCCCCAGGCCCTGCAGCGGAACCGCGTGCTGAGGCGGGCATTCGCCGGCAGCCTCGGTGCGCTCAAGAGGAGAGCGTCCTGCGCCCAGATCAAGCTGCAGATGGTGAGGGTCCCTCCCCCGGCCCCCCGCCCCTCCCAGCCTGCACGACCCCGAGCCCCTCTGGCCTGGGCACCTCCCCGCATCGTCTGATCCCTCCTGGCAAAGCGGGGGGGGGGGGGGCGCAGGCTTGGCGGAGCGGATGGATGCCGCAGGAGCTCCGTCTGCCTTTCCCACGGGGAGGATCTGTCTTTGGGGGTGCAGGGAGTCGGGTTGGGCAGCAGACATCCCCCTGTGGCCTACACCCGCAACACCAGCCCGCTAACAAATGGCCCGGATGGCGGGAAGCATTTACGTTTTGAAGTATCTTCCGACGTAGGAGGTCTTACACGATTCTGTCTGTGTGGCTTGAGAATCCCTGGAGGGCTCTCTCCCTGCCTCAGTTTCCCCGCCTGCCTCACCGGGAGCGATTATAAAGGTCCCTCCTATCTTACCAGTACGAACCAGGACGGAGGTGGGAAACGCTTGGTTTAGGACTCAGGGGGCCTCAGGGGCAGCCCGCGCTCACGCCTCTCTGCTTGGCCCTAGGATGCCCTGGTCAGCCTGCTCAGCCGGTCTCAGCTGCACTTCATCCACTGTCTGCTGCCGGCCGCGGAGGTGGAGAGCGACGCCGGACAGGGGTCCGGTGGAGACCAGCCAGGGGCGGGCCAGCCCCAGGCCCTGGACGTCCCGGCTCTGAGGGCCCAGCTCGCTGGCTCTCACATCCTGCAGGCGCTGCGGCTGCACAGGACAGGTAAGGGCCAGCGGGGTCGGAGCACCTGACCTGCCCCCCCCCGCCCCCCCCAGGTCACCAATGATGCCTCGGGAGTGTGCACACGGCCCGTTGCGGGCCTGTCTGGACAGCCCTGCACGGGAGGCCATCTTGCACCTGACACACGAGTGCACCTCAGGGCGGGGAGCAGGCTGTTCACGCAGACAGCACAGGATGGGGCCAGGGAGGCCGGGCTGTGTCTCACTGGTTCTTTTGGGAATCAGGGGTGGGGAGTGGGGTGGATTTTTCAAGGAGCCCTGGTTTCAGGAGGGTCAGTTTGGTTGGAGGTGCTGGTGCAATGATAGGCCGGACGGTGACCCGCGCGCCCGCAGGGGTGTCCCGCAGGGGTGTCCCGCAGGGGTGTCCCGCAGGCAGCAGGCAGGGCCACCGAGAGCTAGGGTTTGGAGGGTGGGGTTCAGATTGGATGGGAAGCAGCGGGGGATGAGGCTTCTGGGTCCCCCCCGGCCGTGTCCCCCACCTCCGAGGAGGACACTTAGCAATCACAGAGCTTAGCAGACGAGACGGGAGTTTTAATCAAGGGGACAAAGTTTTCTCCTTTATACCAGAGCAAGCAACCTCCCACCTGTTAATCTTGGTGCTTTTATGGTGTCGGTCCCGGGGCTTGAACCCAGGGCCTGGGTGCTGTCCCTGGGGTTTATTTTGCTCAAGGCTCATGCTCTAACATACGAACCACAGTTCCCGTTGGACTTTTTTTTCCTGGGGGGGGGGTGCACTTTCTTGCCCAGGCTGGCTTTGAACCGTGATCCTCAGACCTCAGCCTCCTGAGTGGCTGGGATGACAGGCGTGAGCCGCTGGCGCCCGGCCTTCAGTTTAATCTTACGTGTTGGGTGTGACCTTAAATCTCCTGGTGTCTTTTTCTTTCCTGCTCTCAGCGCTATTCCTCTGCTGGTCACTTAGAAACGCTTCAGGCAGAGGGTAGGCGCCCGGGCCGGTGGCGGGGGGTCTTAGGCAGCCACTTGTTCATTCCTTCTGGAGTCCCCAATGCCCAGTCTGGGGTCCAGACCCCCATCACAGGAATAATGGAACCGGGGACACCCAGTGAGCGCTTCACAGAGAAGGTGGGAGCGGATGGAGACTCAGAGGAGCCCTCTCCCCCACCCCTCCTCTCCCCTCCTCATCTCTCCCCGCTCCCTCCCCCTGCAGACCCCCTCCGCTCCCACCAGCGGATTGATGGATCGATCGATTGGTTCTGCCTGGCTGGCCAGCTGGTGCTGTGGCGCTCTCCCCCGCCCACGCGTGTTCTTTTGGGGCCTCCCTGGCTCATGTCACTGTGGGGTCCTCACAGGAGCCCAACCCAGCCGGGGTGAGCTCCCCCCTGGAGTAAAGCCTGAGGCCTCATGGGGTTGCTTTGCACCCTCCGCTCTCACTCCTGGCTAGTTCTGCCTGCCCTCCCTCCCTCCTCCCCCAGGAAGGCCTCCCGGGTTGGTTATGCCCCACTCCCTCTGCGCTGTGTGTTTGGATTGTGTGATCAGGGCTCAGCAGTGCAGCCTGGCCGGCCAGGCTTGCTGAGATTCTCTCATTTCCCTCACCAGCCCTTCCCCCGCTCCCCCCACTGGAGAAGTCCCTACCTCCTGGATCTCAATCCCACATCACTACACGGGCAGATGATAAGCAAGGTCTAAGCCGGGTATGGTAGTGCATGCCTGTAATCCCAGCTATGCAGGAGGCCTAGATTAGTAGGAAATCATCATTCAAGCTTAGAGGGGACAAAAAATAAGTAGACATAAAAAGGAGACCTTATCTGAAAAGAGAGGAAGAGGGGCGCGTGGTGGAGCAGCTGGGCAAGCACGCGGCTCCAAATTCAAACTCAGGCGGCGGCCCTAGCGGGGTTCGGAGGCCGGGCCTGCGTCTGGAGCTCTAGGCCCGTCTCCTGGTTTGGACCCTGACTTCTCTTGCCCCCTTAGGCTTCGCAGACCACATGGGGCTCCCCCAGTTCCGCAGGCGCTTCCAGGCTCTGGACCCTGCGCTGCTGAAGCGGCTGGTTTCAGGGTCCGAGGGCGTGGACGAGCGGCAGGTACGTGCAGGAGGGGACAGAGGGGCTCCCCTTCTACATGGGGTCACTGCGGGGCGGGGGGGGTGCAGGAGGAGCCAGGCAGCACTGTCCCCCATCTTGGTGGTGGCTCATCCTGCCGGGCTGGGGGCCACCAGCCCTGTGTGGCCGGGGACACTTGGTCCCTCACCGGGGGAGGCTGGGGGGGCTCCTCCGCTCTGGTAACCGGGCAGCGGTGGGGCGTGGGGTGCTCTCTGTAGGGGCGTGGGGCATTGTGCCCATGGCGGTGTGTGTGTTCTGGACGGCTCTGAAGGATCGCGGCATGGTCGGGTCAAAGCCGCCTTCTGCGGGTGCTCCCAGCACCTCCAAAAATGGAAAACTACAAGTGGAATGGACTGGATTGGATATTCCCCCCCCTCTCTCTCTCTTCTCTCCCTTCTCTCTCTCTCTCTCTCTCCCTCTCTATTTGCTCACAAATCCCATTTGCTGCAGCCTAGAATTATGATAGCAAAGGAAAAAAAACAACAAAAAAAGGAAACACCAGCCTGTGTCTTATGAGAAAGCTGATAAATATTCATTTGTTGGCCACGTGACCCGCCATGAATTACCCATGAGCACGTGTGCTGGGTGCCTGGTGGGCACCGGCGGCCTCAGCCCGCACAAAGCCCTTTCAGACCAGGGTAGGGGGGACCCCCCCCCCCCTCCGCATGGGGCCAGACCAGGAGTCAGAAAAGGTCAGTGCTGGCCCTGGACACCAGAGGGCAGCAGAGGGCATGCGTGGTGGTGGTGGGGGGGGGTTGGCAGAGAAGTTTCTGGGTTCCTCTCACAGGACACCGCTGCCCCCCCACGCCTGTGCCTGGCCCCCAGCAACCGGTGCCCATTCTGTGGGCTCAGGCTGGGGATTTTGTGTCCCCCAAACAAGAATAGCCATTTCCCCCACCCCTGGAAGCGTTTGTCACCAAATCCCTAGGTGAGGAGCAGAGATCAGCCTTCAGGCAGCCCAGGCAGAGCTGGGATTTGACCTCAGGCCTTCAGAGTGCCCCGACAGGGAGTTCGAATGTTTCATTGTGCTGATGGGAGGCGCCCAGGATCACCTTTACTCCTTGGTCACTTATTTTGGTGCCGTGCCAGGGGCTTGAACTCAAGGCGCTGTCGCTGAGCGTTTCTCACGGGAGGCTGGCGCTCTACCACTTGGGCCACGAGCAGTGGTGGTCCCGTCCCTTTCCCGAGGGCCACCCCTCCCCCACTTGGTGAAGACTGTTCCTGAATATAAAATGAAGAAGCAAAAAGACAGACAGGGACATTTACACACGCACACACAGAGCTTAAGAAGACCTGTGGCCTATAGAAAACAAATAGCAACATGATTTGTATAAATCACGCTAAATGCCAGCGGACTGAGCGTCCTAAGAAAAAAGGCGGAGGTTGTTGGCCTGGATTCTGGAAGGTCAATGAATTCTAAGAAGGAGGAACACAGACACCCCGAGATATATCGCAGTCAAAACGCTGGGAGTCTCCCCAACCCACGGGAAGATCTGACAGAGGAAGGGAAGAGTCACAGACAGCACAAAAGGAAACAGGGCCAAGACCAGCCAGAGAAAGACGCAGGGAGGGCTCAAGGCCAAGGCCGGCCTGCCTTCCTTCCTGCCTTCCTTCCTTCCTTCCTTCCTTCCTTCCTGCCTTCCTTCCTGCCTTCCTTCCTTCCTTCCTTCCTTCCTTCCTTCCTTCCTTCCTTCCTTCCTTCCTTCTTCCTTCCTTCCTTCTTTCCTTCCTCCCTTCTTTCCTCCCTCCCTCCCTCCCTCCCTCCTTCCTTCCTTCCTTTCTGAGGGTCATCTCCTTTAGGTCCTTGTATGTGTTCTTAACAGCTACATTGAAGCTTTGAGTTCAAATCCTGAGGGCACAGACAGAGTTTCTTTCTACAGACTGCACCTCCTGTTCCAAGTATGCATAATTTCTAGAGCTGCCTCCTCCTCCTCCCTTTCTTCTTCTTCTTCTTTTTTTTTGGGGGGGGGGGGTCCGGTCATGAGGCCTGAACTCTGGGCCTGGGCGCTGTCCCTCAGCTCTTCAGCTCAAGGCTAGCGCTCTACCACTGAGCCACCTTCCCAGCCCCTCCCCCTCCCCCTCCCCCTCCCCCTCCTCCTCCTCCTCCTCCTCCTCCTCCTCCTCCTCTTCTTCTTCTTCTTCTTCTTCTTCTTCTTCTTCTTCTTCTTCTTCTTCTTCTTCTTCTTCTTCTTGTTCTTCTTCTTCTTCTTCTTCTTCTTCTTCTCCTCCTCCTCCTCCTCCTCCTTCTTCTTCCTTCCATCTTTTTCTTTTATTGTTGAAACCTGGCATCTTAGCTAACAGAGCCATTCTAGATTCTGATCTTTTCTTCACTATTGATGGCCTTCTCTTGGCTCTGTCTTCCCCTGGGTGTGGGGCTACAGATAGCTCTGCCCAGTTTTACAAAAACTCCTGCTTTTGTTTTCCAGCCCAGCCTCTGGGGTCTGTTATCAAACATCTTTCCCGGGGTTGCTTTTGCATTCGTTTGATGACTTTGTGTGTGAGTGTGTCGCCATTTACCACGCTGTAGCTCTGGTCTTTCAGTCTGGCATGCACGGGCTTTCTCTCTCTCTCTCCCTCTCTCTCTCTCTCTCTCTCTCTTTCTCTCTCTCTCTCTTTCTCTCTCTTCTGTGCAGCAGCCTCCCGTTCAAGCAGGTAGACAGGTGCAGGCAGCCGGGGCTCCTCCCTCTCCCCGGCTCTTGCTTATGCTTAGGCCTGAGCAGAAATACCTGGGGACCTAGAAGGGCAGAAGTGGCCTGTCCTGTTCCCTGGACCTCCAGCCCTCCGTGCACCGGTTATTTTTGAGATAGGGTCTCGCCGCTGCTGCAGTGAGGTGCTGGGCCCCCGTGGCCTCCATCCACCGAGGTCCACCGGCAGCGGCGCCGGCTGACCGCCCCTGTCCTCCCTGCAGGCCGTGGAGGAGCTCCTGCACACGCTGGACCTGGAGGCGCAGGCGGTGGCCCTGGGGCCCAGCCAGGTGAGCACAGCCAGCCCCCCGCGGGCAGCGGGGCCCCGCTTCCTGTCCTGACCCGGAGTCACATTCTGCTTTACCAGGTCCGGGTGACAGAACGTGATCTTAACTCTGGGAGATGGCATTTGTTCAAAAGTCCATGTCCAGGGAGTTCAGCAAAAGCTGTGACTTTAGGTGACCTTGACCTTAGATGACCTTTCAAAAGACCTACCAGAAAACCCAAGGAGATGCTCTCCACTCACAACCCCTAGGCATTTTTTTTGCAGTACTGAGAATTGAACTCAGGGCCTGGTGCGCGTGAGGCAGGTGCTCTGCTTCTGTGCTACACCCCCAGCCCATTTTTTTTCGGTTGATCGTGAGGCTTGAACTCTGGGCCTGGGTGCTGTCTCTCAGCTCTTCAGCTCAAGGCGAGCGCTCTACCACTTGAGCCACAGAGCCACTTCCAGTTTTCTAGTGGTTTATTGGAGATGAGAGTCTCACGGGCTTTCCTGCCTGGGCTGGCTTTGAATGGTGATCCTCAGATCTCAGCCTCCTGAGTAGCTAGGATGACAGGCGTGAGCCACCAGCGCCCAGCCCAGCCTGTTTTGCTGTGGTTCTCTTTGACACAGGTTCCTGCTTTTTGCCCCGGAGGGCCTGGTCTTCAATCTTCCTATTTTTAGGCTCCCTATGTAGCCGCGTGACAGGGGCACTCCGTCTCAGCAGCTCTTTCTGTTGAGATGGGGTCTGGTCAGCTTTTTTTCTTTTTCTTTGGCTGATCTGGCCTGGAACGTGCAATCCTCCGATCTCAGCCTCCTTCCTGGGCAGCCGGGTCTCAGGTGTGAGTCTCCAGCTTCGGGGCAGATCCTGCCAAGCTGGGCTTCGCAGGCAGCTGGCGGCTCCACAGGAGAAGAAGGCGCCAGGTCAGAAGGAGGCGCTTGATGGCTGGGCCGTGTGGGAGGAGACATAGGGTCTCATTGCAGGGCTGAGTCCCGAGCAGCTGCCTTTCGTATCTCCCCGATAATTCCCCTTCGCTGGGAGCCTCCTCATCAGTGAGGCTTGGCCGTGACACCCAGCCGTTCTTCTGGAGTGAGGGTTGACATTGGAGCGGGGAGGAGGCCCCGAGAGCCCCTTCTGGCGTAGACAGGGTGGAGAACAGGACCTAAGGGGCAGAGATTGGAAAGACAAAAGTGGACAGGGCAAGGGCTGGAGGCTCTGTCCAAACCCGCCCAGCTCTGGGCTGCTCAGGGAGCACCTTTGCCTGAGCCCCTCCTGGGAGGCTGGGGGAGGGACAGCTCCCGGGAGGCCCCGCCCCCGGCATTGTCTGCCACCCGCCCTGGCCTGCTGGCTTCGGAGCTAAGGTCTTGCTCACTTTTATTATTTCCCCCCCCCCGGGCGAGCCTCCAAAATTGATCCGCCTGTCTCTGCCTCCAGAGCAGCAGCTGGGATTATAGATGTGCACCACCATGCTCGGCCCTCATTGCTCATTCCAGGCCCTGTGGTCCTGAGCTGGGAGAATTGTTCTTCCTCCTCCCAGGCCAGCAGTCCTCAGAGGTGGGTGGGGAGGAACCACCTCAAGCTCCCCGAGACTCAGGGACTGAGAAGCTGAGGGTAGGGCCCAGTACCGCGTGGAGCCAGGCGTCTTCCGGGTGTTTCCTGGTGTGTGTGCAAATCTGAGAAGCAGGGGTTGGACTGTGGCCTCCGTCTCGGGGACAGCAAAACCAGGGCGGTCTTGCCGCCCAACAGCGATCGCAGAGCCAGGAGAGAACGGACGTGTCTGCGCTTCAGGCCTGGGCCGCCCGGGGCTGGAACCCTTCACTCATGCTTCCCGCCTTGCTGGGATGGCCGGCGTGAGGCCCCGCCACGGATGGAGAGGAGGCCTGGAGAGCGCAATCCCCCGACCGGGTGGAGAACAGGGGATGAGGAACAGCAGCTGAGGGACCAAGCTGTGATGCTCCAACCCCAGCCTCCCCCAGTGCTGGGACTACAGGCGTAAGCTACCACACCCGGCTCAGACACAGTCGCTTAGGCATGACTGGACTCAGTATGTCATGGTTGGGAAGAGAACCAGAGAATCCGGTCCCTTCTGGAGTTGTACTGGGTCCTGGTGACTGCCAAGCTAGAGGGTAGGCATCTGTGAAGTGGAGCTACGGACGTCTCTTCCTCCTCCTCCTCCTCCTCCTCCTCCCTTCTCCTCCTCGTCTGGGACTCACTGCCTCCACGGTTAATTGGAAGAAGCATTTGCACGGCGAGATTCTTTCCTACCCATGGACCGCAGCTGCTCCACCAGGCAGACGGGGGCGGCGCGGGCTCCTCGCACCCAGCAGGAGGGGCCCAAATCAAGATAAAAAATAAATAAATGAACCTCGCGGCCTGCAGCTTTTCAGAGACAAACAACCCTCTCTCGGCCGGGTTCCACGGATTTTTTTGTTTCTTACGGTGGGGGTGTGGGGGCCTCCGCTCTGTTTGGGTGCGATAAGCTGAGACTCCCGTGGAGAGCGAAGGATTTAGATTTCTCCGTGCGATCTTCCAGCCCCTGGAGCCTTATCGAGGTTTGTGCCGTGGGCCGTGACATTTATGAAGCGGCCGTGGGCCGGCAGGCACCCCAGCTCTGCAGAAAGGAAAGACAGAGCCCGGCAGTGCGCACCGCGCGGGCTCTGCCGGGCCAGGGCGTCTCCTGTGACCGACGTCGCCGCCGCGGGCTCTGTGTCCATCCACAGCGGCCGGGCGGAGTGTGCCACTGGCTCCTCAGCATTTTGAGCATTGATTTTTTTTAAATCGCAGCTCTGGGGACTCAGCAGCTTGTGAAATTAATGCAGCCATGTTGAACCAGTCTGATGGGTGGCGAGTCCCTTGTGTCCTTTATTTCCACGAGGGTGATTATCCTGGGGGCCCTGCCTGGTTCTGTCCGGTGAAGTGATGCAGACTTGCAAAAGTAGAGCTGACCTCAATTGAGTGTGCACTTGTTTTCATTTTTCTACAAGCACTGAGCACCGAGCACCAAGTACTGAGCGCCAAGCACTGAGAACTAAGCACTGAGTACCAGGCACCAAGCACTGAGCACCAGGCAATGAGCACTGAGCACCAAGAACCAAGCATTAAGCACTTAGTGCCAGGCACTGAGCACCAAGCACTGAACATCTAGCACCAAACACTGAGCGCAGGCTCACAACAAGAGCAACTGAGGACTCCCCATGGTGGAGAATTGAGATGTCCCCTTTGTTCCAGCCAGAACCCAACTGCAGTGGAATCTCAGATGTTTATGTCTGATCGAGGAAGACCTGGAGGCAGTCTCAATTTGTCCCTGATGATGGACCCAGGGTCCTGGGTTCAAGTCTTCCCTGAGTGGATCACCAGTGGGGTGAACTTGAGTCCAGTTCATAACAGATGCCTCGCAGAGGGGCCCTGAAACGTGTCACTCGGGGCGTGGAAGACGGCGTGGAGAGATTTGAGTGCCATGCCACTGCTAGTTACAACTGTGCTTCCACTCGGCGACAGCCAGAAGGGGATGAGGCCTGAGGCTGCCACCGGCCCCTCCAGGCCTGGGTGGGGCTGGGGTGGGAGCGCCTTTGTAACCCCAGGGCCTTCCACGAGATGAGGGTAGTGCCTGCATGTCCAGTGCATGCGTGGTCGGGTTCCAGAATAGAGTAAGTGCTTAATAAACACTTGCCATGACCTAGTACTGCTGTGCAGTCAGATGGAGCCCTCTAGCACCTCTGGAAGAAGGCATGCCTTTGGGTGGACATCTGACAACCACACACACACACACACACACACACACACACACACACTCATACACACGTATGCTCAACTGCAGAAAGTTGTGGCTTGGACAAGTATGGCAGCTCACACCTGTAATCCCAGCTGCCTGCCATGGAGGTGGAGTCGGGGAGATTCGAGTCTGAGACTGTAGAGGAAGAAGTTAGCAAGACCCCATCTCAACCAACAAGTGGCTCATGCCTGGCACCCAAACTGCAGGGCACATGCAGGGAGGAGCACCGAGGCCAGGCTGTCTGAGAAAATCCTTCTCCACGC
Source organism: Dipodomys spectabilis (assembly GCF_019054845.1). Classification (NCBI taxonomy): domain Eukaryota; kingdom Metazoa; phylum Chordata; class Mammalia; order Rodentia; family Heteromyidae; genus Dipodomys; species Dipodomys spectabilis. The sequence continues at coordinate 475,071 of NW_024871116.1, read as the reverse complement.
ATCTGTGCCCCCAGCCCCCCGCCCTCCTCACCGGCCGGGGGCAGGCCGGCTTCCCAGGGGCTGTCCGGGCAGTGGCAGACAGGGACAGGGCCACCAGGAGGCCCTGGGGGCTGCCAGCGAAGGTTCTGGAAGCCGCGACCGCCAGGCCCACAGCCCCTCGGAGCCCTGGACGCGGGATTCACGGCAGTGCCCCCTCCCGCAGGTGTTCCTCAAGGCCGGCGTGGTGTCCAGGCTGGAGAAGCGGCGGGAGAAGATGGTGGCTCGCAGCATCGTCCTCTTCCAGGCCGCGTGCCGGGGCTTCCTGTCCCGCCAGGAATTGAAGACGCTGAAGGTACTGCGGGCTCCGATCCCACCCGGGCTCCCGTCCCGTGGGTTGGGAGGGTCTCCCGGGCCACACAGCCAGCAGATGGCCCTGAACTTGGCCTCTGGGGGCTCGGCCACGCCCTCTGGGGATGTCTCCTGTCCCGTCTCTGGGGACTGCATCCTGGAGGCTCAGCCACTGAGGTCCTGGGGCCAAAGGCACTGGAGCCACAGCCCTGGCCCACGCTGGGTCAGCATCTTTGGAGGTCTTCAGAGATGGAGGGAAAAGGGGGTGGCTGTGGCTCACGCCCTGGCTCGCCTGGGGAAAAGCAGGGCCTGCAGGCAGACGCACAGGGTTGCGCGCATGACACCGTGCGTGCAGCACGATCCAGGGGAGGCGAGAACTCGGAGAGAAACAGCCACGCTGGGCGACCCCTGCTCTGGGAGGGATGGCGGTGGGCTCGTGACCCCTCTGCCATCTTCGGCCTCCCTCCCTCCGTCCTTCCTTGTCCCCTCCCTCCCCTCCCCACCTCCCTGCCCGCCTTCCCCGCAGGTCCACCGGCTGGCTGCACGCTGCATCCAGAAGAATGTGGCCGCCTTCCTGGCGGTCAAGGACTGGCCGTGGTGGCAGCTGCTGGCGTCCCTCCGGCCCTTGCTGAGCGCCACGGTGGGGACCGAGCAGCTCCGAGCCAAGGAGGTGAGTCTCGAGGCCGGGCGGGGCCGGGCCGCCCCTCCCTCCTTCCCTGCCACATCTCAGCGCTTGCAACCTGTGTTGGGCACCCCGCACTGTATTGTGGACCTAGAAACACTCAGCCGGCAGCTCTCCACACCCCTTCTTTCTGGATCCTTCCATCAACAGCAGCCCCCTTCCACCAGAACCCCAGCCACCTTTGAGTTTGTGCCTCCTGTTTCTTTTCCCTTTGGTCGGTTGTGGGCTTGCACTCAGGGCCTGGGCGCTGTCCTTGAGCTCTTTTGCTCAAGGCTAGCGCTCTACCACTTGGAGCCACAGCGCCACTTCTGGGTTTCTGGAGGAGGAGGGAAAACTACTCAGGCAGGATCAAGGTTCTGGCCCCACACGGTGGCCGCACGGGCACGGCCAGTGTCACGCTGAGCAACTGCTCTCATCTGAGACTTGCATTCGGCCCCTCAGCTGGGCTGCACAAGTCAGACCTGCGAGAGCAGAGGCGCTGCATCTGAACCCCGGTGTTTGGACCTGGCGAAAGAGAAAGGTGCTGGGCAGGAGTGAGGGTCTTATCTGGGCCCACTGGCCTTATTCCCCGCCGCCATTTTTGTGACATTTATCTCCGTGGACAAGTGGTGATTGTTTGTCTGTGGCATCTGACGTGGCGGTGCGCTCCGTATCCATAGTCCAGAGGAATCCAGCCCCGTTAATAGTCTCTGGCCTTCCCTGCTTGCCTGTGCCACCCCCTTGGAGATTAGCCAAGTGTGTTCCACCGAACTGAGGCCTTGAGCCCCGTGGTCCTCCGAAGCCGGGGCCTGGTGTGGAACGGCGCCTGGCAAGGCATTTGTTTCCATAGGAGGAGCTGAGTGCACTGAGACGGAAGCTGGAGAAATCGGAGAGCTTGAGGAATGAGCTCCGCCAGAGCTCCGACCTGCTACAGAGCAAGGTAACCCCCCTCCCCGGCTCCCAGAGGGGTCCCCGTGTGCGGGAAGGTGACACGGGCTGTGGCCGGTACCCTTAAAGGGCATGCCGGATTCATGCTGTTAGTTTGGAGATGGGAGGGGTTCTCGTGGCCTTGAACCGCGATCCTTCAGATCTCAGCCTCCTGAGAACAGACATGCTCTTGCAAGGTCAAGAACCATTTCTTCGCCAGGGTGGAGCCAGAGGACTCTGATTTCTCCCTCCCCCATCCTCCTCTCCCGAGCCTGCCTACCTCCTCCAGATCCTTACCCTTTCTTATCTATGTTTGGCTTTAAATCACAATGTTATTATTAATATTAGGGTGCTGTACAGAGGGGTTACCATCTCACAAGTCTTGTGTTGGGCAGCGTCACCCCTTCCTTCGCTTCCCCCCAGGTTTCCTCCCCCCCCCCTGCAGGTTACACGGTTCATTTTCCACACAGTGTACCCTGAATACCGTGATGGCACCTGCTCCCCCTCCCTCCCTCCTTTTCTGTCTCCTTACTCTCTGCCCCCCCCCCAAAAAAAAACCCCAAAGCAAACGTGAACGCCATCACCGCCACCAACAAAGCCCATGTTGTCATTTCCTGGAGTTTGTTTTGATAAATAGTATTTAAACTATTCAGAGGAGTTGACACCTCTGGGCTCCTCCCCAAGGGTCTCCTCCTTTAGTGTGACTTCATGTGTGAGTGTGTGTGTGTGTGTGTGTGTGTGTGTGTGTGTGTGTGTGTGTGTGAATGCCTAGAGTCCCGTGCAATTTACGCGCTCTTTGTCTCTCTGACCTTGGCTTCCTTAGCTAAGTGTGATTTGCTCTGGGTCCGTCCATTTCCACACAAATGCCTTCATCTTATTCTTTTTTTTTTATTGTCGGTCGTGGGGCTTGAACTCTGGGCCTGGGCGCTGTCCCTCAGCTCTTCAGCTCAAGGCGAGCGCTCTACCACTTGAGCTACAGCGCCACTTCCAGTTTTCTGGTGGTTTATTGGAGATAGGAGTCTCACGGTCTCTCCTGCCCGGGTTGGCTTTGAACCGCGATCCTCACATCTCAGCCTCCTGAGTAGCTAGGATGACAGGCGTGAGCCACCAGCGCCCGGCTTCATCTTATTCTTTTGAATGCATGAGTGAAATTCTGTGGTGTATGGGTAGCACATTCTCTCATCTGTTTCCATAGCTTGGCCATGGTGAATGCGGGGGGGGGGGGTGGCGGGCAGGGGCAGTGAGCATGGTTGTGCGGGTGGGTTTGTGGTATCCTGGCTTGTGACGTTCTGGGTAGATGGGCCGGAGTGGCAGGGCGGGGCCGTGGGGAAGTTCCATGTGTTGGTTTTTGAGGCCTCCTCCTTTGTAAATGTTAACGAAATCCAACCCACAGATAAGTGGACAGAGCCTGCATGTGTGGCTCAGTGCATCCTCACACGTGCGTGGGGGGGGAGCACCGTCCTCCTGATCCCCCCCCCCCCCGCCCCTCTCCTATCCCCTCCGCTCTGCCCTCTGAGGGCCGGCTGCCCGGCTGACCCCGTGCCCACCCGTGCTCATCGCTGGCTGGATTCCCCTCGTTATCCTGTCCATCTTCTGCTCTTAACAGACGTTTGTGGGGATTTTTCCCCCTAGTTATTCTGAGTTTCTTATGTCTTTATTAGTCTTCAAACTGAACTCTGATGGACATACCTGCTACAAACACCTTTTAGCTTTGTGATTAAGTTGGTTACATATCTATGTATGTATTGTGGCGAATCCTGGGGCTTGAATTCAGGCCTGGACGCTGTCCCTGAGCTCTTTTGCTCTACCCCTTGAGCCGCAGCGCCACTTCTGGTTTGGTGGTTCATTGGAGAGAAGAGTGGCCCAGATGTTCCTGCCCGGGCTGGCTTCGAGCTGCAGCCCTCAGATCTCAGGCTCTCGAGCAGCTGGGATTAGAGGCGTGAGACACTGGCATCTGCCTGAGTTGGGGATTTTTTAATTTTTACTCCTTTCCTCGTTTTCATTAGGGCGTTGTAACCGGTGGACACAAAGGGCTCTGTTGGGACCTGCGTTTCTGGCTTGTGTTTGGGCACACATTTTATAGTTTTTGGTCAGCCCGGCCTCGTTTCTCTGTGTGGTTCCCGTGGGCACCGCCTGACGGTGGCTGGCCTGCTCGGGTCAACTTACCCCCTCCCTTCATCCCTCTCAGAACTTGACGTTGTCTTTCTCCTTCGGTTAGGGGTAGGCAGCAGTTGTGCCGCATCCCACGCCCATTGGCACACGTGCCTGGCAATTTGGTAATTTTTCCCCGTCTTATACCAAGAGATCTTTCTAGCCTTCTCCCTTTGTGGTCCCCTTTGCCTGTAGCACCTCCCATGTATACACTCGGGATGGGGGACCCCCTCTCCCCATCATGGCCTGGCTTCTGGGGGTACAATAAGAATGCTGTTTTCCAAACCTTAGAGTTTCTCCAGGGAGGGCCCCGAGCGGTCCAAGGGCTCCAGACTCCCAACATCACGTCGATGAGCCTGGCGTCCGGTTTCTGGCTTCCACAGCTTGTCGGCTCCACAGTGGGGTTCCATCCCCTCAGTCCACGGCTGCTCAGTGGGGGTTCGAGCGCTCAGTCCACAGTGCCTCGGGCTGGCAGTTTCTCTCCCCGTGTACAGGAATGCATCTCTCCCTGTTGGACGGCAGCTCAGGCAGGGAGTATGCGTGCGGCCCCTTAAGGCTGACTCCAGACTTGATTTGGAGCAAGAGCTTGGGCCGCCCTCATAATAAAATGCACGGCTGGTTGGTAGGGAAGCTCTGGCTCCCTGGAGGCGTCCTCAGCACTAAAGGGAGAAAAGACAAAGCTAGGGGACACGGTGGGGTCCCAGCAGGGTCTGGAGACCCCATCCCTGCTTCCTTAACAACCTGGAGGTACACTGAGGCCAGGAGAGGCCCCGTTCCAGCCAGCTGGCCCTTCCTCCACCTTGAAAGTGGGTGAGTGGCCGGGGCAGGGTCGCCAGTCCCTGCTGCTGACCCCCAGAGTGGAGACTCGGGGTGACCTTAAACTCTTTTCCAACGGAGTCTCAGCACTGCTCAGGGCTACACTGTGACCACTGCCAGGCTGAGAGCAGACAGAATATTCCCCTCCCACGTGCTCTGCACACAGGGGGCCCCTGCAGGGCGGCTCGCCATGGACACCCCTCCTCCGCGTGCCGTGTCTCAGCACGGGGCGAAGCTGGCTGGGAATGGTTCTGAGGCGTGTGGAGAACCGTCCACGGGAGCGCCATTATTGAAAATGATTCAAGTCCTTCTTTGCAAAGGACCGGAGGGGGACCCGGGGAGCTACCACGGAGAGTCTGACTACGTCCACCTGAGTGTGCGAGGTGCGCGGTGTGCAAAGAGGAGTCGTTCCTTCGACCCCTTCCACCTCCCCAGACACCGTCCCCCCATGGGAGCCAGAAAACCATGAGCAGCCGAGATGACAGTGTGTGTTGCCAACTCTGGGTTTGAGAATCTGTGCCTAGAAGAGCTGAGGACAGGGTCTCTCCAACTTGATTAGGAGAGATGCCTGAAGGCAGGGTTTGGCGCACAGTAGGTGCTCGTGTGATGCTGGCTGGGTCCACATTGAAGGCTCAGTGCACAGTAGGTGCTCATGTGTGATGCTGGCTGGGTCCACATTGAAGGGCTTAGTGCATAGTAGGTGCTTGTGTGGCGCTGGCTGGATCCACAATGAAGGGCCCCGCGCACAGTAGGTGCTCATGTGTGATGCTGGCTGGGTCCACATTGAAGGATTTGGTGCACAGTAGGTGCTCATGTGTGATGCTGCCTGGGTCCACATTGAAAGTCTCAGTGCATAGTAGGTGCTCGTGTGTGATGCTGGCTGGGTCCACATTGAAGGGCTCTGTGCACAGTAGGTGCTCATGTGTGATGCTGGCTGGATCCACATTGAAGGACTTGGCGCACAGTAGGTGCTCATGTGTGACGCTGGCTGGGTCCACATTGAAGAGCTTTGCGCACAGTAGGTGTTCATGTGTGATGCTGGCTGGGTCCACATTGAGGGGCTTTGTGCACAGTAGGTGTTCATGTGTAATGCTGGCTGGGTCCACATTGAGGGGCTCTGCGCACAGTAGGTGCTCATGTGTGATGCTGGCTGGGCCCACATTGAAGGGCTTGGCGTATAGTAGGTACTCGTGTGATGCTGCCTGGGCCCACATTGAAGGGCTTGGCGCACAGTAGGTGCTCGTGTGATGCTGGCTGGGTCCACATTGAAGGGCTTGGCGCACAGTAGGTGCTCGTGTGATGCTGCCTGGGCCCACATTGAAGGGCTCTGCGCACAGTAGGTGCTTGTGTGACGCTGGCTGGGTCCACATTGAAGGGCTCCGCGCACAGTAGGTGCTCGTGTGATGCCAGAGCCAGAGGGGGCCCTGTGTGCGCTCAGCACGGTGGGCCGTGGCGAGCCTCCTCGCTCAGGTTCCCGGCTTCCATCCTTCTGGAGACATGGACAGGGAATTCATTCTTGCTTTCTCTCCCCTAGGCCTTGAGAGTCTTCATCCCTAAGGGGAATCCTAGCTATTTCTGTTGATTTCACCCAGAGGGGCCGGGGCAGGCTTCCTGGATTCTCCCAGCTCTGCAAAGCGGGTTCCCCGCCCCCACTCCCATTACACGGTGTTTGTTATTGTTTTCCCCTGAGAGTTCTAGGCGTGGTGCCTTTTTCTCCCCCCCATAGATGGGGCGTCTGGGCCCCCAGCATGGGGAGGGACAAGGGCTTGTGGGGTGCGGGCAGGTCAGGAGGTCCCCCCACGCCCGTCTCTGTTGAAAGCCTGCCATTTCCACCAGTCGCAAGGACTCATGGTCCCGTGGGGCCCAGACTGTGGGTTCCGTGCAACTCGGAATGAACACATTAAATTAATTCTGTGCTCCCCTTGCCCCAGCTCATTAGCACAAATTACATTTCGCACTAATTGGCCGAGGGCGTAGAGAACGAGGTTCCTGTGCTGGAGAGGCGGCTGACTTCGGGGATGGAGGGAGCTGGTGGCCAGCCAGCCTCAGCGATCCTTGAACCTTGCTGCTCAGTGCCGGTGGGGCTGCTGAGGGCAGGCTTCCGGCCTCGGCCCCCAGATCGGCTCACAGGATCCCCAGGTCATCTACGTGCATACGTGTATGTGCCGGTGCTGGGTCCTGAGTTTAGAGCTTCACGCTCTCTCCTTAGCTTTTTCCCTCCAGGCTGGTGCTGGGCCACTTGAGCCACACCTCCACTTCCGGCTTTTTGGTGGTTAATTGGAGCGAAGAGGCTGGCTTCAAACCACAGTCCTTCAATCTCAGCCTCCTGAGTAGCTAGGATGCAAGGTGTGAGCCACTAGTGCCCAGCTGATAGCCATACTTTTATAGTGCATGCACAGCAAAATGATTGCAACATGGAAGCAAATTAAACCCAACATCTTCTATCTGATTCCTCTCTCGTGAGCGTGTGCGCTCTCTTTCTTTCTCTCTATGTTGATCCTGGGGCTTAAACTCAGGGCCTGGGGGCTGTCCCTGAGCCTCTTTTTACTCCAGGCTAGCATTTTTGAGTGGTTCATTGGAGTCTCACAGGAACTCTTCTGCCCAGGTTGGCTTTGAACCGCAATCCTCAGATCTCAGTCTCCTGAGTAGCTGGGATGACAGGTGTGAGCCAGTGCTCCTTTTCTTCTGAAACTCTTTCTCTTTCCTTTTTCTCCCTTTCCCTCCCTTCTGTCATCAGATAAGCATCATGTTTACACCCACACAGGGGCGTAAACATCCATGCAGAAGCCAGGGGCATCCTGACTCCTCTGAACACAGGGGTCACGTTGGTGGCTGAGCCTGGGGTCATCCAGGGGACGTGTAGGTGAGGGAAGAACTGTTGGGGGTCCCCCGTGGCGACGCTGATCACCCCCTCTCCCGCCCCAGATTGCAGACTTGACGGCAGAGCTGGCCGACGAGCGCTTCAGAGGTGACGTCGCGTGCCAGGCTCTGGAGAGTGAGCGGGCAGAGCGGCTGCAGGCCTTCCGCCAGGTCCAGGAGCTCAAGGTGAGGCCCACGGTGTCCAGACGACAGGGCGTGTGGGGGCGTGGCCGGCCCAGGGCCCGAGTGCCCTGCGCACAGGTAGTCGGCCTCAAGGTGCCAGGAGACAGCGTGGAGGCGTGGTGGGAAGGGCTGGTGCGAGGTGGGGAGGGACTGTGGGTGAGGATTGTGCAGCGTGTGGGAAGCACCCCTCATCTTGGAGACTGAGTCAGGAAGGTGCTGGTGACCAATCTCAGAGCTAGGTTGACCAGCCATGACTTCCAACCAACTGCGTTTTGCATGTTCCATTCTGTTTTCTTTTTTCAGTTGTGGGACTTGAACTCAGGGCCTGGGCGCTGTCCCTGAGACTTTATGCTCCAGGCTGGCGCCCTACCACTTTGAGTCACAGCTCTACTTCTGATTTGTTGATGGTAAACTGGAGCTAAGTGTCTCACGGCCTTTCCTACCCAGGCTGGCTTCAAATGGAGATCCTCAGATCTCAGCCTCCTGAGGCGCTGAGGATTACAGATGTGAGCCTCTGGTGCCTGGCTTATTTATTGTTTCTAGCACCCAGGGCACAGCCACACCTTTATAGAGAAAGGAGGTTTGTTGAACTCCGTTTGGAGGATGACCACACAGTGATGTTGATTTTGCTTCCGGGGAGGGCCTGACTTGGCTGGTAACAAGATGGAGGTAGAGGCAGGAAGAGAGACGCACGCTGCCCAGGCCGGGCCAGAGCGGAGCAGGGGGCTCAGCCCCGCCGCCTTCCTTCACCGGCTCATGCAAGAACTCACTACAAGAACGACCCGTAGTTCCTTCTGAGGACGGGCTTCCCATGACCCGAGAGGTCACTACCACACTGAAGACCAGTTTCCCAACACACACACACACACACACACACACACTCCAAGCATGTGCAGACCCAGGCACCTTTTCCTGCAGAGCAAGTGTGAGCAAGTGCAGAAGAGTTTGGGAGACGTGGAGAAGCGTCTGGAAGAAGCAGAGCACAAGGTGCAGCTGAGCGACTTGGAGCGCAAGCCCGCCGGAAGTGGTGAGCACCTGGGGCCCTGCAGGTTGGAGGCTGGTAGGCAAAACTGTCTTCATTCATTCATTCATTCATTTCCTCACAGGTGCACACTGAGTGCTTATGGGGGACTGGGGGGCTGGCACCCTGCTTTTCCCTGGCAGTACAAGGCAGGCTACAAGTGGCCCCTGTAATGGGTCTTCTGTGGGGTGGGAACCATAGGATGCAAAAGAAAAGGTCTAAAAACTTAGTGACTGTGTATGACTTTTATGAGGGCATTAGAACTTTAGGGGGATATTATTTTATGAGGATATTAGAAATCAAGCGGATGAGGCCACTCTTAGCTGAGGGCGAGCAAGCTATAGAAATCTAGTTGCAGGGGCTGGGAAGGTGGGTCAGCGGTAGAGTGCTTGCCTTGCATGCCTGAGGCCCTGGGTTCGATTCCTCAAGCACCACATAAGCAAAAAGAAAAAAGCCGGAAGTGGCACTGTGGCTCAAGTGGTAGAGTGCTAGCCTTGAGCTGAAGAGCTGAGGGACAGCGCCCAGGCCCAGAGTTCAGGCCCCACAACCGGATCCCCCCCCCAAAAAAAAGAAATCTAGTTGCATCTCCAGATCTGAATTTTTTTTTCCTTTTTTTTTTTCTTGGCCTGGCCTGAGCCTCTTCATGCTCAGGGCTAGCTAGCACTCTATCACTTGATAGAGCCACTTCCAGCTTTTTTTGAGTAGTTTATTGGAGATCAGAGTCCTCTGGGAATTTTCCTGCCTGGGCTGGCTTCGAATCATGATTCTCAGATTTCAGCCTCCTGAGTAGCTAGGATTACAGGCTTGAGCCACCCGTGTCCAAGTGAATCTACTTGTGTGTGTGTGTGTGTGTGTGTGTGTGTGTGTGTGTGTGTGTGTGTGGTGTGTTTGTTTGTATGTGTGCCAGTCCTAGGGCTTGAACTCAGAGCCTGAATGCTCAAAGCTAGTGTTCTACCACTTGGGGAGAGCAACTCCACTTCTAGATTTTTGCTGGTTCATTGGAGATAAGAGTCTAACAGACTTTCCTGCTCACACTGGCTTTGAACTATGACCCTCAGATCTCAGCCTCCTCGGTAGCTAGGATTTCAGGCATGAACCAACAGCGCCCTGCTTCGATTCTTGACTCTACCTCTTATTGGATGGGTGTGGGGGGCGGTTCCGGGGACAGGCAGTGCTGGGCCTCAGTTTCCCCTCTTTCCAATGGATACTCACAGCTGGTTGGCCGGACGTGTTTCACCACCAAATAGCTGCGGGCTGCTGTGTTGTCATGATCACGAGAGATAACAGGTCACCGCCTAGGGACAGACACAGTGATTGTCCCCAGTTCGTAGACGGGGCTAAGTGGCTCCCAGAGTGAGAAGACTGTGCTTGTCCAGGGATCGCTGTGCTACCGCTGTCCGTTTCTGGGCAGCAGTTTCTGGGCATACCCCACTTCCACACCCCCCAGGGCCTCGGCTCTCCCGGCTGCCTGGTGCCGTGACATCTTTGTCAACTTTGCCATTGTGCCTCCCGCTCTCCCCACTCACGGAATCTAGTGAGGAGAATGGCGATGTCAGTGTCTATCAGACGCTGGCAGCAGCACCTGCACCACTGAGATGTCGGGGACACTTACGAGCACTCAGTCAGGAGTCTGAAGAGAAGAGACAAGACAACGGCTTTCCACAGCCTCGTGCCACGTGGGTCCTGATAACCCTCGGGGCACACATTAACCACGCGTCTACTTACCAGGGCTTGCATTTGCAGGCTTGAGAGTCTCTGATACGGGCCACCCCGCTCCTGACTAGCCCGGTCTCAGTCTGACAGACTCACATGTAAAGGACATCCCGGGGTCAATTCAATGTGGAAGGAAGGCCGCCGAGATGGGGCAGCACGCTTCCTCCAGAATGCATTAGTTACCTGGCTCAACAACCATCCATCCATTATCCTACCCATCCACCCACCCACCCATCCATTATCCATCCATCCATCCATCCACCCACCACCCATCCATCAATACATCCATCTACATTTCCACCTGTACATCTATCTACCCTTCCCATCCACCCATCCACCCACTCATAAATCTACTCACCCACCCTTTCCATCCACCCACCCACCCACCCATCCATCCATCTATCCATCTACCCTCCCATCTACCCACCCATCCATCCATCCATACTTGAGTACACCAATACATATACCCATCCACCCATCCACCCACCCACCCACTCATCCATCCATTTGTCCATCTGTCTATCCACCCATCGATCCAGCTCTACTTTAGGCTTACATTCCAGGGAGCCAATGCAAAAATATGTTGTTGTTGTTGTTTAATTAAGACATTAATACATACTTATTATAGAAAATTTCCAGAAGAGAGGAAAGTTGCAAGAAGCAGTAAAACACTTCAATCATCTCACTGCAGTGTCACCACACTGGCCTATATGGCTCCAGCTGCAGTATTAATTATGAAGAGCCTGGAGCTGATGATGAGGGCTCATTTCTGCACACAGCCCTGAGCTGGGTGTTGGGGTGACAGAACTAGTTGGGCTCTTTTGCATGGCTGATATGGACACTGCAGAAAGCCAGGCAAAGGGAGACAGGGTAACCTGGGGAGCGATGGCACATGCCGGCCCCGAGTGGCATTCTGGACATGGAGGTCGGGGTAGGCCAGGCCTTGAAGGTGGAGAGCAGCCACCCCCCCCTGCTGTGGGCTCAGGACACACACTCTGCTTGGCACAACACCAGGGTGTGGGCAGCACACAAGTGGCTCCTGCTGCTCCCTGCCACCCTGCACTGCCTCTCCAAGACCTTGATCGCATTCATCTCCCATTCCATCCATCTGTCCACCATCCTTCTATCCAGCCATCTCTCCAATCATCCATCCATCCATTCATCCATCCACCCATTCATCTACCCAGCCAACATCGAGCCGTCACCCACTCATTCATCATCTGCTCAACCCACTGCTCATCCATCCATCCATCCATCCACCACCCATCCATCCATCTGTGCATCCATTCACCTTCCCATCCATCCACCCATCTATCCACCCATCCATCCATCCATCTACCCATCCATCCACCCTTCATTCATTTTCTATCCATCCGTCCATCTATCTATCTGCTGTCCATCCACCCATCCATCCACCACCCATTCATTTACCCATTCATGTGCCATTCATCCAGCTGCCATCCATCCGTCCATCCATCTGTCTGCTATCCATCCATCAGTGAACCCGCCTTCTCATATAACCTAGCATTCATCCTTCTACCATTCCACAAACCAATCAAAATACCACCTGTTAATTTTTCCATTCTACCATCCATTTAACCGTCACCTCTCCTTTCATCGCTATCTATTCTGTGAAGATTATTGAAAACTTATTATATGCTAGTTATCATATTACCAAGCAAGGTTGTTGTTGAGCTTGTTTTTAGCTTTCTATAAGTGTTCCTATGAGAGCCCTGCTCATGCTGGAGTCCAGCTGTCTTTTCCAGGTTTGTCTTCCGCTCCTTGAGGTGGGTGGCAATGACTTCCTGTTCATTTCATTGTCCTTTTGTGCCTGGTCAAAGCACTTGAGAGGATGGAAGTAAAAGAAAGGAATGCCTGTATAGATATAGCTGGATGGTAGATTGATGGATCATTGATGGGAGGATGGATGAGTGAATGGATGGTAGATAGTGGATGTATAGACAGGCAGAAGATGAATGGGAGGATGGGTGTATGTATAATAGAAAGATGGGAGAGTGGGTAGGTAGATAGGTGGATGAATGGATGGATGGATGGATGAGTGGGTGGATGGTGGATGTATGTATTCATGGATAGATGGGTGGGTGGGTAGGTGGATGAGTGTATGGATGGATGGATGGATGGATGGGTAGGTAGGTGGATGGATGGGTAGGTAGGTGGATGGATGGATGAATGAATGGATGGATGGGTGGAAGGATGGATGGGTAGGTAGGTGGATGGATGGATGGATGGATGGATGGATGGATGGATGGATGGATGGATGGGTAGTAGGTGGATGGATGGATGGATGGATGGATGGATGGGTAGAAGGATGGATGTATGGGTGGAAGGATGAATGCATGGGTGGATGGGTAGGTACATGTGCGGATGGATAGGTGCATGTGTGAATGGTAGATGGATGGATTCAGGGCACATGGAGAGGAGGGATAATAGTTGAAGAAATAGACTATACTCTCAACTATCCACTTGGGGGATCATTTTTACGACTCTGTAACTTACGTTGTATAATTTTATTATTTAGATGGTTAAAAAAAAAAAAAAGATATTATGGGTCTGGGAAGGTGGCTTAGCAGTAGAGCGCTTGCCTAGCATGCACGAAGCCCTGGGTTTGATTCCTCAGTACCACATACACAGAAAAAGCCAGAAGTGGCGCTGTGGCTCAAGTGGTGCCCAGGCCCTGAGTTCAAGCCCCAGGACTGGCAAAAAAAAAAAAAAAAGAAAAGACATTATAACCCGTTTTTCTACTTAGCTAAATAGTTTTAATTAAACCATCGAGTCCTATGTTTTTTTTTTTGTGGGGTTGGGGGAGGAGGATTCTTTCAAAATTGAGGGATTTTAGTGCTCACATTACCTCTAGGAGACATCCCATAATGAGCTTTGCTGTGAATTGGTAGATCCTTGTTCTGCTTGTGCATGTCTGTGCTAGTTTCATCAGCAGTTAATGATAACATGCTGTATGACAAAATGAAGATGTATAGATCTATCTATATCTATCTATCTATCTATCTATCTATCTATCTATCTATCTATCTATCTATCTATCTATCTGTCTGTCTGTCTGTCTGTCTGTCTGACTACTGGGGTTTGAACTCAGAGTTCTGTGGTTGCGAGGCTCTATTGCTTGGTCCACACACCCAACCCTTTTTTGCTCCTGTGTGTTTAAGGTAAGGTCTCAGCATTTACCCTGGACTGGCCTGGACTGCGATCCCTCTATTTATACTTCTTGACACAGCTAGGGTGAGAGGCAAACCCACCCCATCCAGCTATTGGTTGATGTGGGGTGTTGTGAACATTTATCATGGTTTGGCTCAGAACTGCGATCCTCCCGATTTTAGCCTCTTGAGTAATAGTAGTAGTAGGGTTACTGGCAGCAGCCACCACTATACCTAGCCAGAAGGATAATCTTTTGCCCGATGGTTTTGCTTCATTCACCGGGCAATTGGCAAATGTCGGTCGGTGAGAGTGGAGACTCTTCTGTGTCCAGGAAACTCTTCTCCAGGATATTGAGCAACTACAGAGCAGGTGACTGCCCGTAGGAGCATGGACTTCCTTTCGAATCAAGGAGGAGACAGTTCTCCTGTTGAGCCAGTTGAAGAGTAGCAGCCAGTTGAGAACTTGAGACAGTGGGAAGGCAATCAGGAGGGGCTGCCTGGAGGAGGAATTCCTTCACCTGTGGAGTTAACGCCTAGTTTCTCAGCCTGATGTCCAAAGATGAAGGTTCCAGGGGTCTTGGAGTGTTGAGAAATGGCCTGCGGAAATCAGGAAAGTGAGAGATGGTCTCCCCCCTCCTCCTCTTGCTTTGCACTCACTCGGCCCCCTGTCTCGCCCCCTCCCCCCTTCCTGTCCCCTCCCCTCCCCTCCCTCCAGCGGATGAGTGGCAGATGCGTCTAGACTGTGCTCAGATAGAGAATGACTTCCTCAGAAAGCGGCTTCAGCAGTGTGAGGAGAGGCTGGACTCAGAGCTAGCATCCAAGAAGGAGCTGGAGCAGAAGGTGAGATCAGGGGTGTGTGGGGGGGGTGGGCAGAGGGGGGGGAGGAACGCTCACCCACCCACCACTTGAGCCACGGCTCCACTTCCGGCTTTTGCTGGTTTACTGGAGATAAGAGCGTCTCAGACTCCCCGGCCCAGGCTGGCTTTGAGACTCCAGCCTCAGATCTCAGCCTCCTGAGAGGCTAGGATGACAGGCGCGGGGCACCCAGTGCGGGGCACACCCGCTTTTCTTCTTTCCTCTTCTAAAAAATGTCTGCTTCGTTGTCACCACTGGACCTTTGCATGTGCTGTGTGTGCTTCCAAGAATGCGTCTTGTCTGTCTCCCCTGCCTAGGTGTCTCTGTCTGTGTTTAAACTTCAGCCTTAACGTCACGCTGGAAAAATCTTTGTTAACACAGCTTGGTCTGAGGGTCTCCAATAGCGATGATCGTGCTGTACTGTAATTATCTGTTGGCTTGGGGTGGGGAGGGGCTCTGATCTCTGATCTGCCCGTGGTCCGATTGTGCGGTCAGTGTGAACGCACCGCTTCATTCAGAGATGAAGACCTCCCATGAGAGCCCAGACTCACTGAGAATGGTGACGGCTTTAATGGCCGCTTCCCAAACAGCCCCACCCTGGGGCTTCTCCAGAGAGATGGGGGCGGTGGGGGGAGCGTAGACCCGCCCGGGAGGGAGAGGAGTTGGGGAGCAGCTCTGGTCTTTAATAACACGTGACAGAGTTGGGGCGGCATCTCCCTGAGGAAGGGGGGAATATTCATGCCACATTAAAAAGTCATAAAACCACGACCTTCTTCGAGCGGTGGGACGGAGGAGAAAAAACATCCCATTTGCCTTCAAAACACCGCGTTGAGAATTACAGGCATCATTAACTTCCAGCTTGGCTTATTTAAAGCAGTGCTTTAATGAGGCCATTCCTTCAGAACCAGTATGCTGAGTTGCCGTCTTCCCCAGATCCAAACTAGGGCACTCGGGAAGGAGGGAGTGTCCTGTCTGTCTGTCTGTTTGTCCAGGGCTAGTGTGTGCCCAGAAGTGGCCTGTCTGTCTGACCAAGGCCGTGTGTGTACCTAGGTCCTGTGGTCCACGTGAACTCCCATTGGCTGCTTTTACCCAGGGCCCCGCCCCCTGGGTTTCCTGATGGGTTGGTAGATGTGTCCTTCTGGTGGCCTCATGGCTGTCTTTGCACGTGGTACCTCCTCAGATGACAGCAGCTGAGGGCGACTGGAAGAGGACCTTCTAGTCTAGTCGAAGCAGGAGCTTGGCTGATGGGTGATGCTGATAGGGTGGCCTTGATCACCACCTGATCTCCGAGCAGCTGTAAGGCTCAGAGAGGCAGATTCTCAGAAGTCACACACACACACACACACACACACACACACACACACAATCATGAGGACAGAGTCTGCAGGACGGAGGACGTGGCTCAAGTGGTAGAGCACCTGCTTAGCAAGTACAAAGCCCTGAGTTCAAACCGGGTACTGCCAACACACAATAAATGAATAAGTGAATGAATGAATGGGTAAAAGGCAAGATCCATGGAGCAGAGGGTGAGGTATCCAGGCTGGTGTGGCTGGAGGAAGCGAGGCCCTGTTTCCTTTAGGGCTGTGGCCTAACCCAGCCACATCCTCAAAATGGCGGCTCCACAAAACGACGCCCTTTGAACCTGGCTGTCCCCTCTCTGTGTCCCGCAGCTCGGGGAGCTGCAGAGTGCGTACGAGGAGGCCAAGAAGACAGCTCAGCAGCTGAAGAGGAGGTGCCACCACCTGACCTGGGACCTGGACGATGCCCGGGTCCTGCTGGAGAACCAGCAAAGCCGGAACCACGAGCTGGAGAAGAAGCAGAAGAAGTGAGCCTGGGCTGGGCCAGCAGGGTGGGCTGAGCCGGCGCTGGGGGGCGGGGGAAAGACTTGAGAGGCCCTGGATCATTTTCCCAACCTCCCTGGCTTCTGTCATGACTCCTTTCCCACAGGGTGTGACCCCTCATTCTGCTCCATTCCCCCCTTTCCCGAACACATTCTGCATTCTTTATTTTGGGTCAGTCGTGGGGCTTGAACTCTGGGCCTGAGCTCTTTTGCTCAAGGCGAGGGTTCTACTACTTTGAGCCACAGCTCCACTTCCCGGTTTTCTGGTGGCTCACTGGAGATGAGAGTCTCACGGACTTTCCTGCCTGGGCTGGCTTTGAACCGCGATCCTCAGATCTCAGCCTGCTGAGTAAACTAGGAGGAGAGGCGTGAGCCACCGGCGCCCGGCTGCATTCTGCATCCTTGTAAAAGCATCTGCTCTAAATTCAAGTTTGAAATGACTTTTCTCTTGCCCACCCTTAGCGTTGCTCCCCAAATGGCCATGATCTGGGAGAACACCCCCCCCCGCCCCGCATCTCCCTTTGTGGAGAGTCTGTGGTGGAGGGTGGAGACAGGGTCCGCGGGGAATCCAGGTGTCTCCGGACACTCCAGGGCTCAGGTCCCAGCTGGGCCTCTCTCTACCCGTGTGTCCCGAGAGGGTTGCATTCACCCCTCTCGCGGCCTCTGGTCCCCGCGTGGGGCTGGGGTGCAGGCGTGCGTTGGTGCCCAGATCTGTGCCCAGCAGCTGCTGCGTGCACATGGCCTGAGCTCTGGTGTCGCCCCCGTATGAGGAGGGAGGCAGAGGAGGGAGGAGGACGCCTAACGTGGACCCCCCCGCCTCCGCTGTAGGGTTTGGACTCTCCTTCCCCATGGGCGGTTCTGGCAGTCCGTGCAACCTTGAGTCCAACTCCAACTGGTTTGGGGTTTGCTTTCTGGTGGGGCCGCTGCCTAAGTGTAGATATTGGGGAATGGAGTTTCCTGGGGAGAAGTCCTCCCTCAGCAGCTGTGGGTGTGACCCTGGCTCCTTGGGGGGGAGGGGGGAGGAGGGAAGGGCTGGGAGGGGTATGCACCGGTGTGCAGCGACCCTGCTTTAAGCAGAAGTCAGCAAGGTGAACGCTGCCTCTTTTAGAACAGGGAGGATGAAACCACAGAGAGCCAGTTCTGTGGAGGGCCAAGAGGTGGTTTTTTCCAGGTGTAGAGGGGACACAGGTAGACTCGCATTCCACGGTGGGGATGTGGCAGGGTGGGGAAGGGAGGAGTAGGGGTCACAGATTACCCCCCCCCCTGCAGTGGATATTCTGTCCTTGATCCCTGAGCTTTCCTGAGCTGGCTTCCTCTTCTGGAGATGGGGTGGGAGGTGTGGGGGGGGAAGAGACCCATTGGAGTATTGTTAGCTGGTCTGCCCAAATGCAAGGGGTTTGCTCTTCTTCTTTTTTCCGCTCTGTTTCCCTTTCCATCTCTTTCTGGGTCCTGCAGATAAACATCATCACACCGGGGAAGTTTGGTTGGCTCTTTCTTGGCCACGCGCTGTGTGATCTTGGTAAAATGACAGAGCTTCTCTGGCCCACAGGATGACTTGAATGTGTGACCCTCACAGGCCACGACAGACCGGGGTTCTGACAGAGCCTCGCGGTGACAGGACAGGGGTGTGCTCTGACGTGCCCAGGATTCTCCTGGCGGGGGCCCTCTGGGTCCTCAAATGTGGGTTCCATTCTTGTTTTAGAATTTCAACTTCTCTGTGGGTTGTGGGGGGAGCCTCTAGACTTTGTGCAATTAGAAACCATCTCTTTGGTTTTACTTCAACTCCTTGGGCAGAATTCTTATCCCAAGGACTTGGGGGCTGCCCTGAGAAGGATCCCCTCCCTCCCTCCCTCCCTCCCTTCCCTTCTCTTCCTCTCCCTTCCCTTCCTTTCTATTCCATTCATTCATCCTTCTTTCTATCCATCTACCTAACCATCTACCCATCATCCATCCATTCTTCATCCATCCATCCAAATATCCATCCACCCATCCATTTCCCTCCCTCCCTCCCTCCTTCTTTCCTTCTTTCCTTCCTTCCCTCCTTCCTTCCTTCCTTCCTTCCTTCCTTCCTTCCTTCCTTCCTTCCTTCCTTCCTTCCTTCCTTCCTTCCTTCCATGGTGCTGGGCCTTGCCCTTGCCCCTGCCTGGGCCAGTCCCCTGCCATCTCTTGGCACCTGCATTTCTTGTCACCTCACCCCCCTCCGTCCCCCACTGTTGGCTGACTGTGGGTGGACTCTCTGTGTTTCCGGGGGGCTCTGCAATCTGGTAGGGGTCCACAGGCACGCAGGAGGGCCAGCCAGAGGAGGCTGTCTGGGCTGAGTCTCTGGGCAGGGCAGTGGGGGAACCACCCGGCCCCCCTGCCTGGCACCAGGCTCTGGTGAGGCCTGGCTGCATGTTCTGACTGGGGCTGGGCTGCTGCCTCAATCCCTGCCCCAGCTTCCAAGTGTACGGGGCCCAGAATGGTCCCTGGGGAGCTGGCTCCTCATTGCCATGGTTACCCAGGCGTGGGTCCCAAAGCGCCATTCCTAGGGCGGACGGAGCTCCATGTGGAGCCTGTGGCGCCCTCCACGGTACGCTCCGTGACTCCCACATTCTGGCCCCAGGGCCCCAGGCTGCCCTTGGTTTTGAGTGTGTGTGTGTGTGTGTGCGTGCGCGCGCGCCTTGGGCAATTAGTTGTTCTATGTGTTCTTGAGCCTGTGCTCCGTGGGAGCCTTTCTCAGGCTGATGAAGTGCAGGACTCCTCTGCGCTCCCTCCCCCCCCCCCCCCCCCCCCCCCCCCCCCCGCCCGGTCCCACCCACCTGTCCCGGAAGGTGGAGGCCGGGGAGCTAGGCTCAGTCTTGTTTTTACCACTTGGACTCCTGGGACTGGACCAGCCCACCTCGCCAAACTCAGTTTCCCCCTCTGGGAACAGACATACACACCCAGGGCGGTTCCCGTTTCCCTGCCCCAGTGCCCTGACACATGCTGTGCCTTGGGCAGGTTTGACCTGCAGCTGGCCCAGGCGCTGGGGGAGGCCGTGTGTGAGAAGAATCTCCGGGAAAAAGCAGCCCAGGAGAGCAGCAGCATGCGCTGGGAGATGGGCCAGCTACAGAAGCAGCTGCAGGTGAGGGGTGCGGGCCGGAGTGGGGAGCACGGGGCCCTGGACTTCTGGTGTTCCCAGCCTGTGTCTCTGTGTGTCCATAGAACCATCAGTGGGTGGGGGTGGGGTAGCTGGAGCAAGTTCATTATCATCTTATCCAGGGCCAGTGTCCTGTCCTGAGTGGGCCCAGATGCCCAGAGATTCTATTAAACTATGACATCAGGGAGCCTGGGCATGGTGGCTCACGTCTGCACTCCTAGCTATTCGGGAGACTGAGATCTGAAGATGTGGGTTCAAAGCCAGCCTGAGCAGGAAAGCCCATGGGACTCTTCTGTCCAATTAGCTACCAAAAACCTTTTAAAAAGCTGGACATGGAGGTGTGGTTCAACTGGTAGAGCACCAGCCTGGGAACACAACAGCTTCAGGGATGACACCACCCCAGGCCCTGAGTTCAAACCCCAGGATCGGCACCAAGGAACCCCCCCCCCCCCAGACATACAACATGAGCACGTCTTGTGGCCCCTCCTTGTCCTGTGGCTGGGTGGCGGGGGAGCGGGGGGCTGCTGACCCCCTCTGACCCACGAGCCCCTGTGTGTGTCTCCCCCTCTCCCCCCAGCAAAAGGAACAGGACGCGGAGAAGCTGCAGCAGGAGGCGGCCATGCTGCGGGAGCACAAGCGGGAGCTGCTGGCAGCCGCCTCCCTGCGGGGCGACGGCGGAGCGGCCGGGTTGAAGGAGAGGCTCTGGGCCATGGAGTCCCAGGCCCTGGAGCAGGCAGAGGCCCAGCGGCAGCAGGAGAGCGCCATCCGGCGGCTGGAGCAGGTAGGAGCCGATCCACTCGCTCCGTCCTGGGCGGCCCACGACCCCACTGCTCCTTACCCACCCGTGACTCCCCACGGCCCCCAGAAAGTCGCTCCCAAGGCTGACATTGGTCCAGCTCCCCGGTGACTTCGAGCCCATCCTGCCGGCCTGCGAGGCCAAATGTCACCTCCTCAAGGAAGTCGGATGCTGGCGGATCCCTTCCCCACCCCCACCCCCCATGCCATATGCATTCTGCCCCTCAGCATGGCCCAGTTTTGTCTCCGTGCCTCTCTCCCTCTTGGAGACACAGGTTTGTTTGTTTTTCAGTCACATAGTCCTGGCCAGTGCTGCGCTGTACTGTGTCCCCAGAGCTTACATTATGACCCAGTACACAGTTCATGCTCGGTGCTCAATAGATCCCCGCTGGCCCAATAGCTACACGTTTATTGATTGGCTACTGTCTGCGTGTAGCTCTCAGTCCTCCTCTCCCTATGATGCCCTTCTGTGGGAGAGTCAAGATTTTACCCTCCTACACACACACTTTGAAGAGCAGAAGCTCCAGAGAAGTAATGAGTGGAGGGATGGGGGGCAGCCTGTGCAAAGGCCCTGTGGCCAGAGAGCCACATGATCACCTGGGTGTCCTGAAGACTCCTGAGGAAGTACAAAGTCCATGTGGGTATTTTAGGGACAAGGGATGGGAGATGGTCCAACAGTGTAGCAACCCAATATTCCAAAGGAAACAGAGCGGAGAATGGAGTAAACCTCTGCACTGGGCCTGGACTCCCGGGACTCCCTGGGGGCTGGGTCCAGGCAGAGCTGGAAG
Source organism: Dipodomys spectabilis (assembly GCF_019054845.1). NCBI lineage: Eukaryota > Metazoa > Chordata > Mammalia > Rodentia > Heteromyidae > Dipodomys > Dipodomys spectabilis. The sequence goes on along the minus strand of NW_024871116.1, from coordinate 453,847 downwards.
GATGGGCTGTACCCCTCCTCCTCCTCCCCAGGATGCAGGCACCATTCCAATCTCCCACCCTCAGCCAGTCCTGGGCAAGCCTGGGAGCTTTTACCCTCCCTGAGCCCTGGGGACCACCTGCTGCTGCAGGGCTGGGATTTACGGGTGACAATGGAGCAGAATCCCTGGGGAACTTTATGTGAACTCGTATAAGCATGACAGACATGCTACTGCAGATGTCAGGGGTGTCCAAGAAACTAGGGGGAAAGTGACAGAGAAATATTATATTTACGCTCTTAGGCTCCTGCTTTTGGATTATCTCCTGCACCTCTGTCATTTTAAAAGGAAGGGAGGAAGGAAGAAAGGGAGGGAGAGAGGGAGGGAGGCAGGGAGGAACTGACATTTCAAGGAGCCTAATTTAAGGTAGGTGCTGTTTGAGGGGCTCAGATATTTCTAGCTCACACTGTCCTGACAGGACAGTCTTTACCTTTGAAAAGACCAAGAGTATCTGCCCTCTCACCTTAATTTCTTCCTTTTTATTTAAAAAAAAACAATTAAAAATGTGTCTTCGATATAATTTTTATTGTCGTTATGCAGGTGTTGTGCCCGGGGCGGGCGGGGGAGGGGGGTTACCGTTTCGTAATTCGGGAAATGAGTACATTTCTTTGGGGAGGACAATGTCACCCCTTCCTTGGCCTTCCCCCAGTCTCTCCCTCCCCGCCCCTGCCCACGAGTTACCACAGGACATTTCCCACAGCGTGTAGTGGATACTGTGCACATTTGTTCACGGTCCTTCCTCTCTTCTGTGTCCTCTTCACCCCCACCCCCCAAAAAAAACCCAAATCAAAAGCATCACTGCCATCAACAACAAAATCCAAATGTTTCCATTTCCTGGAGTTTGTTTTGATACATAGTATTTTAAATGTTCAGAGGGGCTGACACCTTTGGGTTCCTCCCCTGAGGGTCTCCTCCTTTGTGTGTGTGTGTGTGTGTGTGTGTGTGTGTGTGTGTGTGTGTGTATGCCTAGAGTCCTATATAATTAATTCATCATGTCCAGTTGTATTTTAGCTCCCGCTTCCATGTAGAAAAGAACACCTGTACTGCTTGTCTAAGCTTGGCTTACCTCAGTTAGCATGATTTGTTCTGGGTCCATCCATTTCCCTGCGAATGACATAATAGTATTGTTTCTAATGGACGGGTAAAATTGCACTGTGTGCACATTTTCTGGATCCACTCATCTATTGTCAGGGATCTGGGCTGTCCCCGTAGCCTGGCCTTGGTGAACAGTGCAGCAATGAACATGGATGCACAAGTATCTTTAACACATCCATCCCGACTTGCAATGTTGAGGGTGGATGCCCAAGAGGAGCATGGTTGAGTCATAGGGAAGTTCTATATTTAGTCTCGCTAAATATAGAACTTGGCTGTGACTTTCTGGAATGGGAAGAAAGTGTGGTTCATCTTCAGAGAGTATCCGGGAGACTCTGGGGTGGATTAATGATGTCTGCTGTGGCCCTGGCAAGGGAGCAGGGGGAAAGGCCATTGCCACCAGAGTGTCAGGGAACAAATCTGGCTTTCACCTAAGGGTTCAAAATGGAAACTGGGGTGGGAAGGGCCGGGTGGGTGAAGAGGGTGACCCTCACACGCTGTGCTTACTGATCCACAGGTGCGGGAGCGTTTGGAGCTGGAGATGGAATGCATGAAGCAGATGTATCAGAAGGGGCGTGAGGACCAGGAGGAGGAACTGGAGGATGTCCGTCAGTCCTGCCAGAAGCGGGTACGTGGGCCCCCTTCCCCTCCCCCAGGACCCGCGCCCAGGCATGGGCCTTGGCACGGCCAGTTGCAGTGCCCTTGTCTACCCCTCCCCCCAAGGAGGGGGAGGGAGGCTTGAGCTCCTGTACATCTTACACCTGTACATCTTAAAGATAAGCCTGGAACTTTCCAGAATGTTCTAGAACTATCCTGCATAGTCACCCAAGACAGACTTCTGGTCTCCAACAACGTGGCCTCTCCCCTTCCCAGAGTTCCTTGCCACCGAGTCTGGTCTCCTGTTAACCCCCTGAGGCCTCTGTGCGAGTCCCTGGCGGCAGACCAGACAGACAGGCAGGGAGCCCTGACCCTGACACCCGGAAACGGCCGCTTACTGACCTAGGTGGGACCCGAGCTTGAACTCGGGGCATTGAATTCCCTAGGCAGGTATCGGGTATCTATCGCTGGCGCCCGCCCACCGCCCGGTGTTATTTTATTTGCTTAGGATCTTTCCTGGCATACTTTGCCCAGATTCTCTTAGAGCATGATGCTCCTGCCCCTGTCTCTGGGATGCCAGGCAGGTGCCATTGTGCCTGACTGGTTGGTGTAGATGGGGTTCTGACTTAACATGTTTTTTCACTAGTTTTTTAAACTTGTTATTATACAGGTGCTATACAGAAGAGTGACAGGTGCATAAGTCAGGGAATGAGTCCATTTCTGTTTGGATAATGTCACCTCTTCCCTTGCTCTCTCCCAGTTTTTCCCATCCATCCCATCCCACCCACCCACAAGTTGAGTAGTTGATTTTCAACATGGCGTCCAGTGAGACCCACAGCTGCATTTGTTCACCTTTTGGCCTTCTATTTCTATGACCCCTCGTATCCTCCCAAGGAGAGATGAACAAACAAAAGAAAAAAGAAAAGCAAACAAAAACAGCAGCAAAGGAGAACCCTCTTGCTTCCATTTCCTGGGGCTCAGTTTGATCAATGTTATTTCGTATGAGCAGATGCATGTCGGCCTCGCGTCTGTCTTCCTCTCCTGAGAGTGTCCTCCTTACGTTACACTGTGTGGGAATGCCCAGAAACCCGTCTAATTTATCAGGTCCCCGTGTATTTTAGATTTAGCTGCCTCATAGGAGAGAAAACCTCGGCTGTTTGTCTCTGTGAGCTTGGCTTACCTCACTTAAAGTGATTTGTTCTAGGTCCGTCCATTTCCCTGCAAGTGACATAGTACCCTTCTTTCTAATGGCTGTGTATAGATTCTACATTTTGGGGGCGATCCACTCATGTACGTGGGGCATCTGGGCTGTTTCCATAGATTGGCTTTTTTGTTCTTGAGCCGGCCTCCAACCCCAGTCCTCTTCAGCTCTGCCTCTGGTGTAGCTGGGATTACAGGCGTGAGCCACTGTGCATAGTGCTGTTGTTACTGCTTGGCGTGACAGTATGCACCGTGCACACGTGTGCACGGGGAGAGATCATTCCCTGGATTCTTGTCTCTGTGAGCAGACCCGAGGCCATGTTTATGGCCCGGCTGTATGTCGTTTATGGAGCAGGAGCTGTCATCTGTGGACATTCGTGTTCTCGTTCTCTGCCCTTACAACCAGTGCTGAGGTAGACAGCCCCATAGGGGGGAAAAATCAGTCAACGGAATGAGGGATAAATCTCTAGGATGGCATTGCCCAAGAGCTTTGGTTAAGCCCCGCTCACCTTCCTGTTCCCACCTCCCCTCCGACCCCTGCCCCACCCCTCTGTGTTCCTGACGCCAGGTAGGAACGCTCCCTGGGGGCCCTGCAGGGACTTGCTCCCAAGCAGAAATGACCCCACCGTGATTCTCCTCCTAGGGTCCGGGCCTGGAAGACCCCAGGTGCAAGGTGCCCAGGTCTCTATTTTCCTCCAAGCCCAGGCCCCCTTCGTGGGCTCTGGACAGGGAGAGACGTGACCCGGCTTCACGAGGCTTCTCCTGGGCAGATTGGTCCAGGCGGGAGGAGAGGCGGGGGCAGAGGCTGACACTGGCTTTGCCCTCCAGTGGCTGTCCTCCGGTCTCCGCCCCAGCACAAACCCATAGTTTGTGACCTGGGCCACGTGTCATGGCCATCTGAGGCCAGGCCCCAACCCCTCTCAACTGACAGAACAGCTATCACGTTGAAGCCACCGTGGGGCTTGGCTTCGCCGTCTGTGAAATGGGCTCAGGTGTGGATGGGTGATGGAGTGGATGGAATATTACACAGGCAAGAAGATGAGCCCAGGGGAGCAGAGCACAGCTTCCCCACAGTTAGGGACTGCAGTGAGCGGTGCCTGTGTTTTCCAGGCCCCAGACAACCTCAGTCCCTCCTCCCCACCCCAAGGTCACCAAGGTTATAAACCAAAGGAGTCACCAGAGGTTTTTGCTTGGGCTATAAAATATGTTTTCTGAATGAGAGCAGATACCACAGGTGTTCTTGTGTGTGTGCGTGCACTAGCATGTACGGGGGGGGGGGATTTGCACTCAGAGCCTCACACTCACTGGGAAGGTGTCCCACAACTCGAACTGTTCCCTTGCCCTTTTGCCTTAGGTATGTTTCCAGGTAGGGTCTCGTGCTTTTGGCCAGCTCCTGTCTCCAACTCAGATGCTTCTCCCACCAATTTCCACATAGCTGAGGGATGACAGGCGTGTGCCACCGCACCCCGCTTGAATTTTGAGAGAGGGTCTTCCTAACTTCTTGCTCGCGTTGGCCTCTAATGGCAATCCTTCCCTCTCTACCTCCCAGCTGCTGGATGGCAGGGCGCCGTGTGTGTGTGGGGAGTCACAAGGTTTTTCAAGAGGGAACAGGATGTGTTTCTGGTGTGTTGGCTGGGGGCTCGGGCAAACCTGAGTGCCAACATTGTAAAGATCGAAGCCAGGGCCATGTGGATGGGAGGGGACCTTCCCTGAATGGGGGGGGGGGGATGTCAGCTATGGGTGAGGGGCTCCCCTTCATTTCCAGCTCCCAAGCCTTTCAGCTCCGCATGCTCTGGTGCACAGCCCCCCTCCTGACTGCCCCTCCTCGAGGGATGGCCTGCTTGGGGCCTGGCGGCCCACATGTACGCATGTCCTTGTGCCCACAGCTGTGGCAGCTGGAGATGCAGCTGGAGCAGGAGCACGAGGAGAAGCAGATGGCCCTCCACCAGAAGCAGGACTTGGAGACCCTGATTGGGAACCTGTGTGAGCAGGTAGGAGAAGGCTCCCAGTACAGACCCTCCAACACGGGAGAGAGGGGTATGGGGGGAGGGGGGGATGTGCCCTTCCCACCTGTAGTCTCTGCCAGAGAGATGGATGCATGTGAATGCAAGCCGGAGGGAGATCGGGAATGGCTGTGTTAGGCGGTTCCGCTGGCCTCCCTCTTCTCCCCTCACTGCACGGGTGGGCCTGCCCTATTGTTGCTGGGCATTGACATCTACCCAGGAGGTCACCATAGAACCTTCTAGTCCTGACAACCACAAATGTCATCATACATGGACACCTGTCCCCTCGAGAACAAAATCAGTGGCTGGGCACGCGCCTGTCATCCTAGCCACTCAGGAGGCTGAGATCTGAGGATCACGGTTCAAAGCCAACTTGGGCAGGAAAGTCCTTGAGACTCTTATCTCCAATAAATCACCAGAAACTGGAAATGGTGCGGTGGCACAAATGGTAGAGCTCTTGCCTTGAGCAAAAGAGCTCAGAGACAGCGCCCAGGCCCTGGGTTCAAGCCTCATCACCGACTCCCCCCCCCCCAAATGAGCCTTTCTCCCCAGAAAGCAGCGTCCTGGTGAGCATGTGGCAGCGGAAGCGCTTCCCCCCCGCCCCCATGGCTGCCAGGAAGCCGATGCAGGGACAGGGTGGGCTCTGCCCTTCAAAGGCACAGCCAGGGCTTGAACTCGGGGCCTCCAGGCTGGCTGCATTCCCTGTGCACCGTCACGCGAGTGTGTTGGCAGCATTCACGGCAGGCGCAGGGCATCTCGGGATCAGCGTCTGCTGCTGAGTTACCCAGCTGGTTCCCAGAGGACCCACATGCGCCGTGCCCATTCTGTAAACATCAATCCGGTCCGTTAGTGAATTCCAGGGCCGGGCTACCTGGAGAGGCAGAGCTAGAGGCTCGGGGAACTCCATGCTTTTCTCCCCGTCCTTCTCCGGGCTTCCTAGTTTTCCAGCAGGGCTTTTGGGATCATTGAGTGTGAAAGCTATGGAGGCCAGGCCTGTGGTCCCAGCCCAGCCCAGCCATGGGGGAAGGGGAGGGGGCTTCTTTCTTCCAGGGACATGGAATATTAATGACATCATCCATAGCCATCCATCATCCATGCGGGCGGGCGGGCAGCTGCACGCAGGCGGTGAGAAACCTCCACCTCTGTCCTGCTGTGTGCCAAATGATTTCCTTGGCAATATGGTACCCTGTCGATGATGGATGGGTTGATCTCATGTTTGTTTTCTTGATAGTGTAGGCGAAGATAAAGACATAAGCCATAGGGAAAAGTTTTTAAACACATGGTGAAGCTTTTTTCCAAAAAACTTCATCTCTTGTCAACTCTGGTTACGTCTACTCCCTCTGGGGTTAGGAGAACCTTTTTGTGGTGGCAGTCCCAGTAGCCTGGTATCATTTCTGGGTGTATTTAATAGTTGTGTCTTTAGCTGCAGCTAAGTTTGTTTTTTGTTTTTTTTTTTGTCGGTCATGGGGCCTGAACTCTGGGCCTGGGCGCTGTCCCTCAGCTCTTCAGCTGTAGACTAGCGTTCTACCATGAGCCTCAGCCCCACTTCTGGCTTTTTCTGCTTATGTGGTGCTGAGGAATCAAACCTAGGGCCTCATACACCCAAGGCAAGCACTCTACCACTGAACCACCTTCCCAGTCCCTGCAGCTAAGTTTTTGTGGTTGTTTTTTTTGTTTTTGTCAGTTGTGAACTCAGGGCCTGCATGCAATCCCTGAGCTTCTCTGTGCTCAAGGCTAGTGCTCTACCACTTGAGCCTTAGCACAATTTCCAGTTTTTGAGTGGTTAATTGGAGATAAGAGTCTCACAGGGATTTTTCTGCCCAGTCTGGCTTTGACTGTGATCCTCAGATCTCCACCTCCTGAGTAGCTAGGATGACAGGTGTGAGCCACTGGTGCCTGGCTTTTGTGCTTAATATTTCCTGGTCTTGAGATCTCTCTTTCCTTGTTCCTCCTTTATTCCTTTTTTTTTTGGGGGGGGGTCCAGTCGTGGGGCCTGAACTCTGGGCCTGGGCGCTGTCCCTCAGCTCTTCAGCTCAAGGCTAGCACTCTACCACTTGAGCCACAGCGCCACTTCCGGCTTCTTTTTTTCTTATGTGGTGCTGAGGAATCAAACTCAGGGCCTCGAGCATGCAAGGCAAGCGCTCTACCACTGAGCCACCTTCCCAGCCCCCTCCTTTATTCCTTTTAAATAGACTGATACCATTTTCCTTGTTCTGCTGGTTCAGAAGGTATAAGCTAAATATAACTTAGTTCTTATAGTGGTTATTCATAAACACCCAATCATAATTATTGACATACTTTAATTTCCACACCATGGGGTAGATATGTATTATTATTGCCTTCATATAATATTATTATTTCCATCATATATACTGTATAAATGTGTATATATAATATATGCTATATATAATACACACATATAAATACACACACACACACACATATATATATATGTATATGTATAGCATATGTTCTAGCACCATGCTGTTGTTTAAATGGCTAGAATGGGTCATCTCAGTGCTGTCCAGTGGTCCATCTGTAACTGTCACTGCACTGTCTCCCCATTCCTCAATTTCTCCAGCTCTACAGTCCCTGGATTGTCCTGCACAGCATTACCAAATCATATTTTAGTAGTGCTTAGAGATTTCTGTGACAACAGGCACTTAGCGATCACCCAGAACGATTTGCTTTAAAAAAAACTTTTTTTAATAATAAATGGTGCACAACTGTGGTTTGAACATCACTTCCCCCAACAACACTAAACATCATTTAGATTTATTGGTTAATTATTCACTGTCTTTATCCAAATTCGAATTTTTGTGCTACAAAATGGGAATTCTCCAAGAGACATTTATTTCCCATTAACCTAATGAGATTTCCCCGCTCCCTCCCTCCTGGGCGCCATCACAGTTCAGTTCCAGAAGTAGAGGAGGAGGAGGAGGAGGGGGGGGAGGAGGAGGAGGAGGGGGAGGAGGAGGAGGAGGGGGAGGAGGGGGAGGAGGGGGAGGAGGAGGAGGAGGGGGAGGAGGAGGGGGAGGAGGAGGGGGAGGAGGGTGGTTTAGGCTGAGATTTCCTCGTGAACTTTGCCACCGCACTCTGTTGGGAACAGGAGGGGGACGCCCGCTTTTCCCAGGGCTTCCTGGCAGCGTGGGTATACAATCCAAGCCATCCTTACCACACGGGAAGTGCCAACAGTGAGGGAGAGGCTTTCTGATGCCAACTTGCTCCGCAGAAAGCTCCGAGGCATTTTGGGGCTGTGTGCAGAGGAAACGCAGGCACCATTTTTTTAGAGGTGGGATCACGGTAAATCCTGTGCTCTCTAGAGAGGAGTCTGCTTGGCAGTGGCCCAGTGGGGCAGAAGGCTGCAGGGTTCGAATCCCTCCCCAGCCCGTTGGCAGCACTTTGGCCTTGGGCAGATGCTTTGCTTTCTCTGTGTTTGTTTTGGGAGCTGTAAGTTCCGGTCCCCCTTGCAGTGCGCACTCCGAGTCCTGTGAGATTTCTCTTACCTTGTGACCCGCCTTCTCCCCCAAGGTTTCATATTGTCACCCAGTCACTCAGAAACGGTTACCCCCCAGCCTTTTCTCCTCTCTGCCTGAACAAGCCGCTTCAGAACAGCTTTTCCTTTTCTTGTACCGGGGTTTGAACTCAGGGCCTTGCAATGGATAGGCAGGTACTGGGCTGCTGAGACACAAGGCTATTGCTGGGCTATGCCCCCAAAGAGTAGCCACACCCCCACTTCTAAGCCAAATACCTATTGCTGGCCCACACGCTTGGTACTGGGCCACGCCCCCATGTCTGGACCACGCCCCTGCTGCCGGGCCACGCCTCTTGCCTCTGACAGCTCTATAAATCTAAGCTACTGCTACTTTTATAAAGGCAATCGTAACAATAACCTCCATTTTTAAGTGACTGTCACACGCATTCAATGCAATAATGTGACAAAGCCTGGCGCTGTGCCCAGCCTTCAGTTCTGTTCAGCAGGTGAGATCATCTATCTCTCTATCTACTCTTTGTATATCATAGGCCAGCATTTTCAATTTACCCACAGCAACACGTCCGTGAAATAAAAAGGCTTGAAGAGCCAAGTCATCTGGCCATAGAGGAACAGCGCTAGCAAATCCGCAGGAACGCACTCCAGGTCATCAGACAACACGCATAATCCTTTCTGCTTGCCAAGCTCCTGAGCCGCGGGAGCCACCTGGCTCAGGGCCCCTTGTGGTGGCACACAGAGGACAGGCAGCTTTTCTGTTAGACGAGGACTCAGAGAGGGGACAAGCCTTGCCTCAGGCTCCTGCCACCGGGACCACCACACTCTCAGTCCCACACTCTTTCTAGAATATTCCAGGGCCTTCCAAGCATCCTGGGGAAGAGCATTAGCATTTGGCACAGAGGCATCAACCCCCAAGGTGTGGAAAGGCGGAAAGGCCCGGGGACGGCTGGGCACGCCTCCCTCTGGTGGTCATCATGGGTGAGCGCGGTGTCCTTCGCTCAGTTTCCCCCTGAGTTCCAGCGAAGGGCAGCATCTCCTTCATGGATGCTGGACACAGCAGGCCCCAGAACCCTTCTGATCTGCTTTGCTTCTCTCTGTTCTGTTGGCTGTCGGGCGTCTGAGACCAGCCTCCTGGCGCCCAGATGCGGCTTTCTCATGACCCACTTAGTCAGCGTCCTCCCCCCCCCACTGTCAGCTCAGAATCCGGGGGTGCAGGAGCTTGCTCAGCTCTGAGTAAAGTTCCTTCTACAGACATGGATGTCACCTGCTTGGTCTGCAAGCTGGGCACTAGCTCAAGGCATGGAGAAGCTGGACTGGATCGAAGCAGAGGCTCGGAGGGAAAGGGTCTTGTCCAGGGTCACGTAGTGTGAGTGAGTGACAGAGGCAGGATTCGAACCCAGGGACCTCGGGCCCAGGCCACTGCCGTACCATCTGAGCTCACAGCTTGCCTTTGGCTTCCAGATCGGCCACCGGGACTTTGAAGTGGAGAAGCGGCTCCGCAGGGACCTGAGGAGGACCCATGCGCTGCTCTCGGACGTCCAGCTTCTGCTGACCACCATGGACGACAGCAAGACGTCGGCCAGCAAGGAGGAGCTGGAGAAGATGCGCAGCCAGGTGGGTGCGCCAGGTCCCCCTGAGCACCCTCAGCCCGGGACACTACAGAGGGGGACACTACAGCCCAGGGAGGGGGCTTCTTCCCAACCACACAGGGGGCCAGACCTTGGGGAAGTGGGGACAGCCTGGAGAGCTAGGGCTGTGACTGAATTACTGATGAGAGAGAGAGAGAGAGAGAGAGAGGCGACCAGAGGCTTGCATAGGAAGCATGTAGCACCGATGTCCCCTGCTGATGCTCACAGTGGACAGAGGCCCCTTGATATGTTATAAACACGGGATTTGGGTAGGAGGGACGGGGTGGTTGTCACCACTGTGACAAAGCACCCGAGAGACTCCATTTAAAAAAGCAGCAAGGTTTTGGCTCCTGGTTTCCATGGCTTTTAGTTCATGGCCGCTTGGCCCCCTGGGGCTGTGGTCTCGGCTGGGACGGGAAGTGTCGTGGTGGAAGTTGGGCAGAGCTGTTTTCCTCGGGGTGGACAGGAGCAACAGGGGAGGAGAGGGAGAGGGGGAAGGGGAAGAGGGAGACAGAAAAGAGGAGGGGGGCTCAGGACAAGATACTCCCTCCACAGACACACCCAGGGACCCCCCCCCCTTCCTCTGTCCAGACCCACAAAACCACTGTCACGGGCAGAGAGACCCACTGATGGGTTCATCGCTTCTCCATGGCGCCCCGGCCGGCAGCAAGGCCCTCACACAGGGCCGGAACTTCGTAGCTCCGTTGTGCGAGGGAGGCGACCTGGGGTGAGCGCCCAGCATGGCACAAGCCAGAGAGCAAGAGAGGCAGGATTTGAACCCGGGTCTCCGGGCGCCTCCTCCCCTCCTGCCTCCTCAGAGGAGGATGGGGCCACAGGTGTGGGGTGAGGGTGGAGGTCTGGAAGCCAGCCAATCCAGACTTCACCATTGCCTCCTCTCCTGTCAGGTCACGCGTGGCAGACCCCTCGGGCCTGGGTGGGGCAGGCTCGCAGCTTGTATCTCCATTTGGGGTGACCGTAGCAGTTTTGAGAGGGAATCAGGGAGAAGGGCCCTCTCTCCCCCAATGGGACCCCACAGTTTTCTTGAGATGACACTGAGCCACAGGGGTCAAGAGGCCAGGAGACATTCAAGGGCCTGCCAAGGTGAAGGAAGGACACGCCCCCTCCTGCGGGTCACGGTCCCCTGGGGCGGCCCACCACCCTGCCCCGTCCCGGCCTGTCCTGGCCCTGAGACAGAAAACCTTGTGTCCTTGTCACCCTGTGCCCCTCACGGCCACATAGAAAGCAGATACAGCTGTGCCTGCATACCACCTCTCCGTTGCCCGCCGTGGGATCCTGGGAGGAATCGAGGGAGGAAGGCGGGATTGTACCCATTTCACAGTTAGGGAAGTGGTGCCCAGAGATGGTGTGCAGACTAAGATCTAAACTTCAGGGGTCTCAGCAGAGCACTTGGGGACCCTCTTGCTTTAGGGTGTGTCTTTGTGAAACCCTTTGGGCTGGCTCCGATGTGTGGGGACCCAGCCTCCCAGCCTTAGGTAGGTGGAGATGGGGTAGGGGCAGGGGTATTTCAAGTCGATTCGGCTCTCTGGGAAGAGGGCTGTGTGTCCTGCTCACCCTCCGAGCCTCCCTTCCCCCTCAGGCAAATGTTCTAGCAAAGGATCCCCAGGGTTTGTTTCCTTTCCTTTCTTTCAAGTATTGGAGTATTAGGGGCCCCAGTGTGTGTCCTTAGGAGGCAGTGTGTTTAATGAAGGCGCCTGGAGCCAAATCAAAGAGCTTTCTTCTGAAAGTGCCCCTCCCTACCCCCTGCGTGGCCCTCGCCCTACCCCCCTGCGTGGCCCCCCCCCATCCTGTCAAAGGGAGCCTGAGCCCTGGCTCCATCTACTCTTGTCTGTTACCATGGAAATGCGCAGACGCATGGGAGCGCGTGGACCAGAGGTCGGACTTCGGGGGCTTCAGCTCTCGGTGCCGGTGTCCCGGATGCTTGTGTCGGTTGTGGCAATGACACTGGGTGGGCGCCGACGGTTGCCCTCCGCTCTCATGGGATGGGGTGGACCCTCAGCCTGAGGGATCGGGGACAGCGGGGGAGGGGAGGGGGGGAGCAATGGCGCACAGGTGGTGGATTGTTGAGTATTTATGGAACACCTGGTGTGTCATCTGATGGGCTACACTTGGGTAAGACGGTTGGTAAGACAGGTGTGGTATGCTCCGTCCAGGAACTCGGGCCTGGCAGAAAAGAGACAGACAGACAGACGGACAGGCGGACAGAAGGATTCCACCTGGGCACTCTGGAATCTTCTTCCCAGGGGGGTAGAAACCATGGGCAGGTCCTGAGCAGAGCCCTCCCCCCGCCCCCCCCCCCCAGGACTTGGTCACCAGGGCGAGGGGGTCGTTAATAGCGATGAGAAGCTCCAAACTCGGGGCTCACTTGGGGATCAATGACAGGATTCAGACGGACAACAATAATCATGTAATGGAAGATCATCTCCACCCAACCCCTAGCCGTGTGGGCCTTCCTCTATTGGACCCATCTGACTAATGATAAAACGGGCTCCGAGAGATTGAGCACTTTGCCCAAAGGCACACAGCACACACAGCGTGCCCAGAAGCTGTGGGTGTCCACAGCCCCTCACTCTTGCAACTGGGGTTTGCCTGAGATGAATCAGATTTGCCTGATAACATGCCTACTGTGTGCCATGTCCTGGGGCCTCTCCAGCTTGGCTGCACAGCAGAGGACTTGAGGCATCAATTCTGATCCACTGATTTCTGCCTCTCCCTCCCTTCTTCCTCCTCACTTCATTGAGAGTCTGGGCCAGCCCTCAGAATCCACTAACCAACCCCATCAATGCTGATCTTAGGACCAGAAGCCTCTTACACACACACACACACACACACACACCCTTTCCAGTTGGGTGGCAGGGTTCCGATGCACAGTGACCCAGCATACCCACGTGACAGCCTTAGGCCCGCTCTGTGGGAATGGACTAGATTCACCCTCTGCTGACTTCTTGTCCCATGCTTGATACATGGCCAGGTGCTCCTGTCAGGAAGCCAGCGGGGGGGGGGGGGTGCCACAGAGACCGGAGTGGACGCAGACTCCTGCCCGGCTGGCCCTGGCTCACAGGATGACCAATGACCTGGGGGAAGGGGCAGGATGGGGAGGCCCCTGGGGACAGGAAGTGGGTTTGGTGTGGCAGGATGCACACAGGTAGGAGGGCCAGTCCTGGAAGCAGATGAATGAGCTGGTGAGCCTGGCTAAGGGGACTTGAATCCTGAAGTTATAGAGAGCCGTGGGAAGCTGTGGAGCAGGGCAGGGCGTGGCGGGAAGGGCTGGTGAGGAGCGGCCAGACTCTAGAAGGACCCAGCCTGCACTGTTGCTCGGATAGCCAGATTGGCCAGCTCCACCACAGGTGGGCACCCTCCCTGTCCCACGGAGGAGTGGGGGACACCCCTCAACACTGCCCACCAACTGCAATGGAAATGCCTCATGCCTCTGCCCACCCAGATTCCCTCCTCTGGAGGCCTCCCAGAAACACACAGAGGCCGCCCCAAGGCCCAGGGCAAGAACCATACTTTGTAGGTTCAAATCCTTCCTCTGCTCTTCACTAGCCCCATGGTGACTCAGGCACCTATAGGTCCCTGCTGGGTACAAAGGGCTGGAGACCATGGGTTTGAAAGAAAAGTCCAAGATAAAAACGGCTCTCCGCTGACTTCCTTCTCTGCTATTGCTTGTCAAGGACTTTGGTCTCTGATTTTCTCTTTTTCTTTCTTTTTTTTTTCCTGTCAGTCGTGAGACTTGAACTCAGGGCCCAGGTGCTGTCCCTGAGCTCTTTCACTCAAGGCTAGTGTTCTACCACTTTGGGCTACAGCCCTTACTCCCAGTTCTGGGGGTTCATTGGAGATAAGAGTCTCAAGGACTTTCTTTCCTTCCCCAGGCTGGCTTTGAACCTTGATCCCTGAGTAGCTGGGATGGCAGGTGTGAGCCACCCGCACCGGCTTGGTCTCTGGTTTTCCAGGACCTTGGGACACTGTAGGCCATCTAAGAACACCTGTTCTTTGGGGACCAATTACTAATTAATTCCTCTGGAATGTTTCCACTGGAAACAAACAACTCCAGAGACAGAAGCAAAATTCTAACAACCAAGATGTCTAATTAAGATAATCGCCAGGCATAAATCACAGCTGTGGGTAGCAGGTGCCCAGACCTGGCTGTTAGCAGGCAGGCGAGGAGGAGCCCTCCCCCTACCGGGTACCCTGCCTTTGACCTCGATCCTCTCCCCACGGGAAGTGACTTGTCTGGCCTTTTGTTAAAGAGCGAAAGGTTCACCCCGAATTTAATTCACTCATCCTGGGGAGCCGGGTTCACTCCCTTTCTGCTAAAAACAAAGCTGTGTCTCAGCTGCTGCACCCCCAGAATGCCTCTGAAATGTTCTCTTCCTTTTCCTCTCCTTCTCTGCCTGCCTGCCTTCCTTCCTTCCTTCCTTCCTTCCTTCCTTCCTGCTCTCCCCCCCTCAAGTCCTCCTTTCTCTCTCATTCTCCCCCCTCCCGTTTCTGGCTCATTCTCTTTTTCTATTTCTCTTTTTGTTTCTCTCCCTCCCTCCCTCTTTCCTTCTTTTCTCTCTCCCCCCCTCCATTCTCTGTACCTCTGTCACTTGGATCTCTGCCACATGCCGCCTTTTTCCTGTTCACATCCTGATCATGTGAGAGAACTTTAACGTTTCCATTCAGTCCAGGCTGCCTGTTACCCTGGGCATTGATGGGCTCTCCGGGGACCCAGCCCAGTCTCCCCCTGCTGACACAGTGCGTCCGGCTCACTGCGCCCCGCTCTCCTGCTGCCCCTGCCTGCGCCCGGCCCTCTGTGCGGCCCTCGCTTCTGCCCTGGGTCCCTCCTGGCCTGCAGACACCCCCTACCCTGCTTGTCCTCCGAACGTGGGGTCTGGACGCACTGACTCGAGGCTGACGCTGACTCCCACGGGCCCATGAGCCCCCACCCCAGCCATCGGGGGTTCACCTCATGTTTTACGGTCACCACTGTTTTGTCCTCTTCCTGTTCGCCCCCCCCCCCACTTTTCTCTCCATCTCCTCTAAGACCAGAACCGGGACAGATAAACAGATGGCAAAGTCTTTACTCAAAGGCACAGAGCTAGTAAGAGGTGGAGCAGGGATTTGAACCCAGGGAGTCTGCCTGCAGCACCACACTCAGAAGATTAACCATCACCCAGCTGTCCGACGTCTGTCCAGCTGGCTCACTGCCATCTGGGGGCCGTCTCCCCCATCCGGAGCACCCGCTCCCCGCAACCCTGGGGACTGGGCTCATCTCACACACTGGGGCGGGCCTCTGGGCTGGGCTCTCCGTCCCAATCATTAGTTCCCAGTGGTGATTAACCACCAGCCCAAGTTCCCCCTATTAGTGCCCAGAAGACTGATTGGCCCATTGCAGCCCCACTGCCTTTAATTAGGACATTTGTCACCGCGTGTCACCAATGCTCTCATGAGACAACGGGCATAATTAATACGCCCTGGGAAGATGACCCTGATGGGAACTCGTGTGTGTGTGTGTGTGTGTGTGTGTGTGTGTGTGTGTGTGTGTGTGTGTGACTAGCACCTTTGGGGACCTCTGCACAAGAGCCCTTGTTCCCTGTCTGATGTGTGGAGCCTTTTTTCCCCCCTCTTTCTCCTTTAAAGATTGTGTTGGAGTGAATTGATTCGCTATTAACATAACCTCCTGTCAGAGGAGATAAAGACCGAGTTGTAATTGGTTGGAAATACAGTTACCACAAGGCCTATTCACCGGACAAATATTGGCACCTCTGAGCTGGTGATGGATGAAGGCAGGGGCTGCGGTTACAGAGGCCCTGGTGGGCGCGTGGCGGTGCTGGCCGGGCCCCGGGGCCGCCCCAGCCTTCTATCCACGTGGGGGCCAGTGGGGAGCACAGGTCAGCCACATCCTCACCCCCACCTCGTTGTGGTGAGGTATACAGATGGCGGCTCAGTACCATGCTGAAGGACAGAGCCTCTGTGAGGCACGAGGGTCTGGGCGGTGTGTGTGTGTGTGTGTGTGTGTGTGTGTGTGTGTGTGTGTGTGTGTGTGTGTGTGTTTCTAGGGATAAACATCCAGCCTGTGAAATTCTGGGCTGTCATTTACACAAGTGTATGTGTTTGGCTGGCTCGTTTTCTCACATGGCTGTGTTTCTGCTCTGGTCATGTGGCAGCCTGTGGCCCCCCCAGCTGTGGGTTCCCCTCGAGGGAAGACATTTATCTGTCCTGCTTCTGGTTGACACGTCTCTGCTGTGTGACTGGCATGTCCGGCCTTTCCAAAGCCTTTGGGCCTCTGGGGTACCTGCTTTTGTCTGCGCATACTGAGCGCATTTGGTTTTCTGTTGGGGTGTCTGTGGTTTTCTTGGGGGCGTTTGGGATGTAAGCTCTTAGCTAGGCAAGTCCGTGACCGACATTTCTTCCATCGAGCTAGCTCTCTACCGCTTTGAACCACAGTGCCACTTCTGGTTTTCTGGTGGTTCATTGGAGGTAAGAGTCTCATGGCCTTTCCTGCCCGGGCTGGCTTTGAACCGGGATCCTCAGATCTCAGCCTCCTGAGTCGCTAGGATGACAGGCGTGAGCTGCTGGCACCTAGCTTAGAATCTACATTTTTAAACAGCCTCCTCTACCTGACCAGTGGTGTTTAAGTGAGAGTTCTGGCTCAGTGTGGAAGGAAAACTTGAGGCTCAGTGAAAACCTGGGAACCCAGACACCCCACAGTGCACACCCGCCCTATGTGGAATCTCCCTACCTCTGGGCTCCAGAGACATCTCTTTTCATTGTGTGAGGGACGCTGAGATCACACAGCTGGCTTTCCCCTGGGAGTCTGTGTGTGCAGATGTGTTTACTTGGGCGTAAGCAGCAGAGGATTCCCACCCCGCCCCCCACATATGAACGGGACGTCAGGAGGCCTCTGCCCTGGCCATTCCCCGGCCAGCCTTCTGCTGGGCTCTGAGGCCTAGAGTTGCCTCTGCAGGGAGGCTCCAGGGGCTGGTCCTGCCGTGTGTCCGACCCCTCGCCCTTCCCACCTGAGAGGCCGGATGGCCGGACGCTGGCTGGATCCCAGGCCTGCGCGTGGTGGGGGGCCAGGTCCCGGCAGCACACAGTGGGGACAGGCAATGGGCCCCCACGCTGGGGAGCCCCCACGCTGGGGAGCCCCCATGCTGGGGAGCCCCGCTCGGAGGAGAGTCCCCAGCTCTCCAGGGCCAGCCCTGTCAAGGGCACCCATAATAACCATGTTGTATTACCCTGACTGAAAGAGAAATACGGTCGGGGAGAGTTCTGATGCTCTCTGCCAAACAGAAGGCACATTCCAGAATATTCAGTGTATGCCCAAGTCATTTGCTATCAGGAGCACAGGAAGCAGCCATTCCTGCAGTGTGTGCAGGACACATGTCTGGAGACAGGGATCCCCAAGGGGCAGCTGGACTGGTCTGACTGGTCTGACTGTGTGTGTGTGTGTGTGTGTGTGTGTGTGTGTGTGAGAGAGAGAGAGAGAGAGAGAGAGAGAGAGAGAGAGAGAGAGAGACAGGGTCTCACAAGCTCTCACCATGCATCCCAGACTGACCTTGAACTCTCAATCCTCCTCCTTCAGCTTCCCACACGCTGGGACTACAGCCATGCATCACCGTGCCCAGCTCTGGTCTGACTTTTTTTCACGTTTCCACAGAATGCTTTTGCTGAGTGTGGCGTGGCTGTCGGTAGCCTGAGCGGTGGCTGATAGTTTGCAGGAAAGATTGGAATGCCGAAGGAAGATTCTTCCAAGCTCTCCCCCTCTTGTGGGGCATGTGTGTGTGTGTGGGGGGGGGGGTATCAAGGCTGGGATATGTTGCTGTACCCCGCTCAGAGACACCACCTCTTACACAGAATGCCCATCCCCTGCAGTTTACCATTTCTAAGTCCCCTGGATTGTTGAGTGAGACACAGAAACCCAGGACCTTGGTGAGTCGTGCAGAGACCCCAGCCCTCCCCTTCCCTGCCCCTTTCCCCATGGCTGGCATCTCTTGGAGTCTCTGAGAACTTCAGCCCGGAGCAAAGAGTCCCCCGGGTACTTAGAGCGGCAGATGGCCGTGCATAGCAAAGTGGTACCATTCATGAATCCACACTGAGGGATACGTGAGGGGAATCTCAAAGGCGGGGGGCATTGAATGAAGCAGGAGGGGTAGGAGGGAACAGAGGGGGCAGGGGAAGAACTCGGTGGTGGAGATGTGTGTGTGGGCAGGCCCCTGGGGTGCACCAGGGCCAGCTGGGTCTGGAGCCTCTCCACATTGACCCTGACCTTGCTCTTTCCCCCACCCAGGATTTCAGCCTTGTCCTCTGTGAAAGGAGGGGGGGACCATGGATGTCCAATGCCCACGCAGGGTGGGTAGGGAGTGATGAGATTTCCAGCTCTCTTTTCTGCAGCATGGTTCTAGATGCACTGTGTGTGTGTGTGTGTGTGTGTGTGTGTGTGTGTGTGTGTGTGTGTGTGTGTGTTTGCTGGTCCTGGGGCTTGAACTCAGGGCCTGGGCACTGTCCCAGAAGTGCTCTGGAAGGAGGAGGGCGGGCAGGGCTGGTGCTGCGGGGCCGGTGTGAAGGTTACAGGGGTCAGGGGGGCCCAGGCCACAGCTCGGAGCAGCCCCGGCTCACAGCCCCGCGGTCCTGGCCTGGGAGATGTGATTTTTGGTTTTTTTGGTAGCTCAGGTGTGACATGAGAGGTGGAGGCTCAGAAAGAGAGGCTCTGCTCACAGCACTGGCTGGGAAACGAGACGAGAGTCCAGTCCCTCCTGCGGTCTCCCTTAGTGCCGTGTCCACAGCTGAGCCTCACTCCCGGACCCTGGCAGGATGCTGTTTGTTGCGCAGTTTGGAAGGAGATGAAATTGTCCTCTGCTCAGTGGGACCCTTTCTTACTTGCGTCCCCAAGGACCAGAGGCCCTACCCTCTTTCAGCAGGACCTTCCCTCCTTCCCTCCCTCCCTCAGTCCTCTCCTTCCCCCCTCACTCCCCCTCTCCCGCCCCCTTTCCCTCCCTCCTCCTTTCTGCATTGGCATTGGCATTAGCGTCAGCACCTCTTTTGGAAACAATGCTTTGGTCTTGTAGCAGAAAGTGTGCTGGTCTGGACACTAGGCTTGCCTCTGTTCCATTCTGCTGTGTGTTTTTGATGAGGGAGCTGCCTCTCTCTGAGCCCCAAGCGTTTTCCTTCAGCCATCTCTGAGAGTGTTTCCTGCGTGGAGATTTGTGTGGTTCAGGACACCGGGCGACCCTGCCAGTTGCGTGCAGACCGGACCTCGGGGTTTGTGCACAAATGTGGGCGTCAGACCATGGGACTCGGTTGTCCTTTGGGGTGGTGTGTGCAGGGAATGGTCTGCGGTGCTGAAGAGAAGGTGCGAGAAGGAGAGAAATACTTCCGCCCTGCGAGGCCGCGGAGAGACGGGAGGCTGGGAAACCATCCGCGTGTTTGTTGTTTTTCACTCAGAAGGAAGTTTGCAGACAACCCTCTTTTCACCCCTAAATCCTGGGTCAAGAAGCTCCTGCCTCCCAGGAGCCCCCCGTGATTTTCATCTTCACCCCATGTTGCCCTCCTCCTCCTCATGCTGATGTCCCCCCCCAGATGCCCCTTGGGGGGGTCAGGGACCATTTGATTGTCTCCCTGCGGGTCCCATGCCTGTGGGCTGGTGGAGCTGTACATCATGGGACCATGCTGGTGGCATCCTGAGTGCGGGTGCACCTTTGTCCCCATGTGGACACACAAGGCCCAATGCGAGCCGTCCTGTGTCATGTGGGGTGCTGGAGGAGGCAGCCTCCGCCCCGGGCCCCTCGTCAATGCCTCCTCCCCCTGCCGCCCGCCAGCTGGAGCAGAGCAAGGCAAAGTGCGAGGATGCCCTGAAGACACAGAAGGCGCTGACGGTGGACCTGGAGGCCATGCACAGTGAGCTGGAGAGCATGGCACGCAGCAAGAGCCTGGTATGGGGCCTGGGAACCTGGCTCAGTGGTAGAGTGCTTGCCTCGCGTGCATGAAGCCCTGGGTTCGATTCCTCAGCACCACACACACACAGTCAAGGCCAGAAGTGGTGCTTTAGCTCAAGAGGTAGAGCGCTAGCTTTGAGCAAAAGAAGCTCAAGGACAGTGCTCAGGCCCTGAGTTCAAGCCCCAAGACTGGTTTAAAAAAAACAAACAAACAAACAAACCTGGTACGTCCCTCCTCCACCTGGAGCCAGAAGCCAGGGGTGGCTTGCCTT
Organism: Dipodomys spectabilis; assembly: GCF_019054845.1. Lineage (NCBI taxonomy): Eukaryota > Metazoa > Chordata > Mammalia > Rodentia > Heteromyidae > Dipodomys > Dipodomys spectabilis. The sequence goes on along the minus strand of NW_024871116.1, from coordinate 433,594 downwards.
TCCCTGCCCAGGTGCAAAGGATCCTGTGCATGTCCATGCTGTGTGCAAACCCCTGATGTTTATGTAGAGACGGAGACGGATCGCCCAACGCTTGCCCCAAGATTCCCGTGGTCCTTTCATGTTGAATTATGAGGAGCTGACCCACAAATGTCCATGCATGCACACGAGCACACACAGACCAGTGTGCGTGCCGCACACTCACACATGCACGTGCACGCTCAGACCCCTCCCCTGCCCTCGCAGGTGGACGAGCAGCTGTTCCGGCTGCAGTTTGAGAAGGCTGACCTCCTGAAGCGCATCGATGAGGACCAGGATGACCTCAACGACCTCATGCAGAAGCACAAGGACCTCATAGCCCAGGTGCCCGTGAGCTGCTGCAGCACCGCAAGACACGAGAGAGACGGGGAGGGCCCCTAGGAAGGGGAACACTGCCGACGGAGAGTGCATCTCTGAAGCACCTCTCCACTAAGAAACACAGTGATTTATTCACACATCAGCTATCCATTCAGCCACCCGCCCACCCATCCACCCATCTAACATCCACCCATCTAACAGCCATCCAACCACCCATCTAACATCCATCCATCCACCCATCTAACATCCATCCATCCACCCATCCACCCATCTAACACCATCCACCCACCCACTCATCCACCCATCTAACATCCATCCATCCACCCATCCACCCATCTAACACCCATCCACCCACCCACTCATCCACCCATCTAACATCCACCCATCCACCCATCCACCCATCTAACATCCATCCATCCATCTACCCACTCATCCATCCATCCACTCATCCATCCATCTAACATCCATCCAACCACCCATCTAACATCCATCCATCCACCCATCTAACATCCATCCATCCACCCATCCATCCATCTAACATCCATCCAACCACCCATCCACCCATCTAACATCCACCCATCTAACAGCCATCCAACCACCCATCTAACATCTATCCATCCACCCATCTAACATCCATCCATCCACCCATCTAACATCCATCCATCCACCCATCTAACATCCATCCATCCACCCATCCACCCATCTAACATCCACCCATCCACCCATCTAACAGCCATCCATCCATCTACCCATTCATCCATCCATCCACCCATCTAACATCCATCCAACCACCCATCTAACAGCCATCCATCCATCTACCCATTCATCCATCCATCCACCCATCCACCCATCTAACATCCATCCAACCACCCATCTAACATCCATCCATCCATCTACCCATTCATCCATCCATCCACCCATCCACCCATCTAACATCCATCCAACCACCCATCTAACATCCATCCATCCATCTACCCATTCATCCATCCATCCACCCATCCACCCATCTAACATCCATCCATCCACCCATCCACCCATCTAACATCCATCCATCCACCCATCCACCCATCTAACATCCATCCAACCACCCATCTAACATCTATCCACCTACCCATCCACCCATCTAACATCCATCCATCCACCTATTTGTCCACCCATCCATCTATTTACGCATTCATCCATCCATCCACCCATCCATCCATATACCTATCCATCTACCCATCCATCCATCCATTCACCTATCTATCCACCCATCCATCCACTCACCCATCACCCAGCCACCCATTTAACAACCTGTCCATTCATCCACCTACCCACCCATCCATCCATCCTTCTACCCATCCCACTGGCCAGAGGCTGAGGGATGCCAGGAGGGCATGCCAAGAGACCAGTTTTGGGAACCGCTGTTGTCACAGAACCTCTGAGAGGAAGGGAGATGGAGGGAGGAGGAACGTGGAGTGTCCTCATGGGGACCTTCCTCTTATCTCTGTCTCTGCAGTCTGCTGCTGACATCGGGCAGATCCAGGAGCTGCACCTGCAGCTGGAGGAAGCCAGGAAGGAGAAGCAGAAGCTCCAGGAGCAAGTAGGTGCTCCGGGTCACATGGGGTGGGCAGGAGGGCCAGGCTCCCTTGAGCCCCACACCTCTGCTCCTGCAACTGCAGATCGTGTGACCAGTGTATGAGGGAACAGTTGAGGACAGTCTCAGTAGACAGACTGACAGACATTCAGTCAATCTTGCCCGTGCAAGGCCCCATCCAGGGCTACCCTGCCAGCCTTTCTGCCCAGGCTGACCTTTCTCCCTCTACAGATCTGCTGTAAGGGATAGAATGGAGATCTCAGCCCTGTGTGATCTTCCTTTGAAGTCACACTTGCCCCCAGACTCCTCTCGCCTCTCACCTCAACCTATGGGCAACAACAGCCATGAGAGGAGTTATCTGAGCCCTTTCTAGAACCATGGTGTGTGGCTATCAGAGTGACCCAGGGCTCACATGCATTTCCACGGGCACTGAATGGCCTGAGACAGGACAGAGAACGTTTCTCTGGCCACTGGCTGGTGCTGGTATAGAGAGCAGGAGCTAGTTTCTGTCTACACGATGTCACCACGGGGTAGGCCTGAGGGGACGCTGACCTGAAGTCCTGCCTCAGATTCCAACCACACAGAATCATCTTCCTGCACCCGTCACTGGGGGCAGTGATGGCCCTGGGCCTGGAGCCCACATGGGCGCCTGTCCTGAGGCCTGGGGCTGACCGGTGGTCAGCGGAGTCCCTGCTGTGTCCCCAGCTGCAGGTGGCCCAGACGCGCATCGAGTACCTGGAGCAGTCCACTGTGGACCGTGCCATCGTCAGCAGGCAGGAGGCGGTCGTCTGTGACCTGGAGAGCAAGACGGAGTTCCAGAAAGTGCAGATCAAGAGATTCGAGGTACTCGGGGGCCATGCGAGCCCTACTCAGGGAGAGGGGTCGGGGGAGCGCGGGCCAGCTCCGTCCCCGCGCCCGGGATGGCTGTGACTCCTCCCTCCGCCTTCTTCAGTCCTCCCTCACCTTTTCCTGTCTTCTTCTTCGTATTGTATCTTTCCTTAAGTGACTTCTCCACTCGTTCATCCATCTCTGTTTCTCTTCACCTATCATTATCAGCCCATCCATCATCCATTATTCTATCCATCATCTGTGTATCCATTCCTCTGCCTGTCTATTCATTCATCCATCATCCACCTACTCGTTATCCATTCATCTCTCTCTCCATCCAGCCTCCATCCATCTTTTCATCTGTTCATCATCTGTCCACTCATTATCTGTTCATTTATCCATCCATCCATACATACATATATGCACACATACAAAAATACATATACCCATTATCTATTCATTTGTCCATCCATCCACCCATTATCTATTCATCTGTCCATCCATCAGTCCATCCACACATTCATCTGTCCATCCATCCATCTTCCATCTATCTACCGTCCATCCATTTGTTCTTTACTCCATTCTTCTCTTTTATTCAGACCTGGAATCATCTCACTTAATCTGCTCATCTACCCACCTACTCATCCACTTAAGCATCCAACACTCATTTCTAAGTAAATCTATTTTGCACCTAATTTGAGAACAGCCCTGTGTTTGATGCACAGAAGTCAGATGGGGAGGAAATGTGCATAAATACCCTTCATAAGGCAAGTCTGAAAGTAAAAGATCCTTGTTGTGCTGGGGAAGTGGGGGGTGGGGGGAGGAGAGGGAGGGTCCAGGAGGAATACAATCATGCTGAGCATTGAAGGGCAAGGGAAGACCTTGATGTGCCGGGCTGGGGCTCAATCACCTTGAGCTGGAAGCTCGGGTGTGCATTTCCCTCCTCATCTCTGCGGGCATTCCCGGAGGTCATTGTCATTGTTGAGATCCTTGGCTATTAACCAGTCCTGCTCGGTGTTTAATACACACTTTGGGGTGACCTCTGCTGACCAAGGAGAACAGGACCCCAGAGAGTGTTAGGAAAATGGAGGAGAAAGGAAAAGGCTGGACTCGGTCCCAACAGCTGTGGCCTGTTTATTGAGGCACAGCAGCCTTCCTGCGGGAATGGAGGTTGTGGTGGAGGTGGGGTTGGAGTTGGGCTTCTGTGGGGATCTGAGCAAGGAGACGGGGTTATCAGAAAGGCTATTAGGGCTGGGGAGGTGGGGGCTTCCGGTGAGACCCACACGGAATGTTGATGGCCAGGCTTGCCCTGGGCAGATCTTAGAATCCCTCAGGCCATCCCGCAAGGCACAGCCGTCTCCGCCAGGTCATGCTGGACCTTGGCTCTGCCATATATTTGAAGCGATTCTGCGTGACACACTGCATTATACCGTTTAGGGCTTGATTTTATCATGGAGTCGGGCTTTCTTGATTCTCTTTGCTAGGCAGGAGCTGAGAAGAGTGAAAACTTTGATGGCTAGCTGAAACTTCAGAGGGGGAAACGGTTTGTCTCTGAGTCGGCTCCTTTTCTCTGCCCCAGTACCACCACGTGAATCTCGTAGAAACCCAGGTCCTTAAGGCAGAGATGGGGTACCCTGAGGACCCCGTTTGGGACCCACCCTTCTCTACCTCCTCCTCTGGGATTATTAAACCACGAGGAGCAGAGCTGTTTAGGCTCCTGTGGAGTATCTGATCTCCGTTCCTTTCTGCCCCATTCTGTGGCTTCCAAGAGGGGCTCCGAGTACTCAGCAAAGGGCTTGAAATATTCATGGGACTCCCTCCTTCCCCACTGCCTGCCTTCCTCCTTCCCGCCCGCCTCCCTCCTCCCCTCTGTCTTAGATCAGCGTGCCGGCATTTGCTTGCCAGCATCAATTCGTTCCAGGCTTTTTGGCTAACGGATTCTGCAGGAGAGCCTTGCCTCTGCTATCTAGAGTGTCTACGACACTGTATCTCGAGTGCCTTGCTCTCGGTGTCCCTCTGCTCTGTTCATCCCCAGGAAAGGACAAAGAGCATGAAGTATTAGGACCAGGGCTCTAGAGAAGACCTGGCGGTAGCTCTTGTTTTATAAATCCGGAATCAAATCTCATGTTGGAGAAAGGTTTCTGAGGGGGCATTGCTCTCGCTCCAGGGTGTGGCTCTGCCTCCCGGACCTCAGGATGGATGGCGGCTTTGTGCATGCCAACCACACCCAGCTCTCCGCTGCCACGCCTCGGCTTCTGACACTGAACCACACCCTCTGCATAACCTGACACGCTCCATCGGGGCAGTGACACGGGAACAGTACCACCTGTGCTGCTCAGAGAGGCCCAGTGGCCTGCCCCAGGTCACACAGCCAGGGAGAGGAGGGAGAGGTAGCATTTGAACCCCGCACATCTCAAAAAGTCAGAGTTCTTAGTAGGTCCCGTCTATTTCTGCATTTTCAAGGCCATTTTGGAGGCAAAAACAGGAAACAAAAACCATCAGGCTTCTTAGCGGGTCTGCTTTGTGATCACACAGCAGGCTGCAAAGGGAGCCTGTCCTCCGAGCCCCTGCTGGGCCTGCAGCCATTCTCTTGCACCTCTCAGGTCCTGGTGATCCGGCTTAGGGACAGCCTGATCAAGATGGGCGAGGAGCTGTCGCAGGCCACCATGGCGGAGACCCAGCAGCGGGAGAACAGCCAGTATTATCAGCGGCGGCTGGAAGAGATGAAGGCGGAGATGGAGGAGCTGGTGCAGCGGGAGGCAGCGGCCAGCCGGCGGTGCATGGAGCTGGTGAGGCCTTGTGCGGTCAATGGTATGGTCCAGGAGCTAGGGGAGGCCTTCCCAAGGGGAGACTCCAGGGCTTGCTTCCTGGGCTTTTAGGATTGGGTACCAAAAAGGGAGAAAGTCAGAAGGAATGGGCTGAGAAATGGCACTGCCATTGGCTGTACATCGGGGGGGTGGGTCCAAAGTGGACCAATGGCATTCGCTGCTGCTGGGATGGACAGCTCAGAGGCCACACTTCTTTCCTGCCCCTTCCTTACATTCCACTCAATGGTGTGGGGGCGCAGCCTCAAACAGGGGATGGCTGTGTATGAAATGTGCGTCTTTAAATGTCCATGTGTTAAAGGTCTATGGTGTGACCGGGTCTTTGCAAGCTAGCAGATAACTGCACAGCAGCCCTGCAGAGTTACAATTGATGCTACCATTTTACAGAGGAGAAAGCTGAAGCTTCAAAGAGATGAGATCATTCATTACAACTAATCAAATGTGAGCCGGGTGCTGGTGGCTCAAGCCTGTAATCCCAGCTACTCAGGAAGCTGAGATCCACAGGATCAAGGTTTTGAAGCCAGCCTAAGCAGAGAAACTCAGCAAGACCCTCTCTCTAATGAACTAGCCAAAGGCAGACCTAGAGGCATGGCTCAAGTGGTTTAGCACCAGCCAAGGAAGCTTGAGGCTCTGAGATCAAAACCCCAATCAGGCAAAACAACCAGCACCACAAATCATTCCTTGTGGAGCTGTTTCTAGGTTAGGGGCAATGACTGCAGACTTGAAAGATAAGAACAATGACAAAAAACTACCGAGTGCATTTGCCATGCTCCGGGTTCCGGGTGAATCCCATTGTGCAGGTGGGGAAACTGAGGGACTGGAAGGTCAACTTGCCACACTGAGATTCAGAGCGGTACCTTCACGGATCTGCCCAGCCTCTAGTCTGTGTTTTAGCCACTAAGTCCCTGGCATGGTCCAGAGAACACTGTATTTTTAAATTTGCTATGTGGAAGGCGAGGGAGGTACTAGGGTTTGAACTCAGGACCTCATGCTTACTAGGCACTTAGCCTCTGAACCACATTTCCTTGGTTATCATTGAGATCTAGTCTCACTTCCGACCTGGCCATGCACCTGTGTACGATCCACCTATGTTAAGCATCCTGTTGTACCTAAGATCGCAGATGCTTGCAACCAGCCCCGGCTTTCCATGGAGGTGGAGTCTTGACTTTTCTGCCCCCGCTGCCCCTGAACTGCGATCCTCCCAATCTCAGCCTGCTAAATAGCTAGGATCACAGGTGTGAGCCCCTGCCAACCATCCAGAGGGTGGTTTCTCATTCAGTGTGTTTTTCTGTGAGGATCTCAGAGCATCGGAGAGCCTCTGCTTTGCTCTTTTCCCAGTGGGGACAAATATCCTGAAGACACCAGATTTCTGATCTGTAAACCTGGCAATCACTTTTGCCCATCACCACAGCTCCACTGAGACACTAGGGCTGGCTTATAGGGGTGTAAGGTACATTCTCCTCTTCTCTGCTGGAGCATCTGGTCTCCCACTGCCAGCCACCCTGCCCCGGTCAGCTTTGCCCTTGACAAGCAACTCCAGGCTCATTCTCCCCTGTGTGGGGGGGAGGGGGGCAGGGGAGGCAGGCAAGCCACCTCACAGAGCCTCAGGGGCCAAGGTTCAATTTCCCACACTGAGTCACCCATCACCCGCTGGCTTGGGAAGAGAGAAGGCGGTCTTCCTCCAATCTACTTCCCCATTAGCAGACCTGCTGCACCCCTCCCTCCCCCCCCCCCACTGCCTCTGGCTGGGAGGAGACATGTACCCAGCCCTTCTCCTCTGGTATCTTCCTTAGCTGGCTGGGCATGAAGGCATGCTGTGACCACATCAAACACTGGGTTTCCTTCTGTGACCCACAGTCTTATCCTGTCTTTCCTCTTTTCCTCTCTTGGTCCTCTCCTTCCCTTCCCCCCCCCCCATCTTCTCTCCCTGTGGCTATGTTCGAGATCTTTAAAGACCCTAAAATACTGACTATTATCCAGCCCTATCTGCAAGATTCTGCCTCTTGCATTCTAAGTGTGGTGGATGAGGATTATTGCCGGGTCACAAGTCACGGGGAATTCTTGGTTTCTCAGCACGTCTAAAATGTTCATGTTTATTGGGCTGTGCTACCGTATCTAAGAATCAGCATGCACGCCTCTATTTAGAAACACCTTATTGCTGAAAATTGCTAGTGACTCTTTGAGCAATCGAAGGAGTGGATGAATATTTGCTAAGCACAAAGTCACCACAAACCCTCCCTGTGTAAGTCGCACAAAACCTTCGAAGAACAATAAATTTCAAGTGTGACGGGGTTAGAGGTAGTGATCTGTGCCTGGAATCCTACCACCTCAGTAAGTGGAGAGAAGAGGATAATGGTCCAAGGTCAGCCCAGGCAAAAAAAAAAAAGTTAATGCGACTTTATCTTAAAAAACTAACTGGGTATGGTGAGCCATGCCTATAATCCCAGACACTTTGGGGGGGCGGGGGTCGAGGTAGCAACAGTCATGGTCTAAGGCTGGCGCAGGCCAGAGTACGAGATCGGGAAACCAAATGAAATGCAAACAAGAGGTCTTGAGGCGTGGGTCATAAAAAAAAAATAGAATGTAATGAGATTGTCCCACGGTTCAGGCCCTGCCTGTCAGTGAAAACAGAAACAGCATGAACTCTAAAACACAGAACCTGTTGCATGATGCCGAAAGTGAGACTTATTTTCCCCCACCTGGGTGTTGAGTGCAAGCACGTCAGTAAGATTGAGCGAGCCAGGCGCCGGTGGCTCACGCCTATCATCCTAGCTACTCAGGAGGATGAGATCTGAGATCACGGTTCATAGCCAGCCCAGACAGGAAAGTCCCTGTGAGACTCCTATCTTCAATTTACCACCAGAAAACTAGAAGTGTCGCTGTGGCTCAAGTGGTAGAGCACTCACTTTGAGCTGAAGAGCTCAGGGACAGCGCCCAGGCCCAGAGTTCAAGCCCCACAACTGACAACAACAACAAAAAATGGAGTATATTTCTCCTTCCTCTGATTGCAACACCTGAGCGAATCTGAGCCTTTTCCCCTGTTTCTCTGTGGGAGTTCTGTTGCTGAGAGTCTGTCGTTGGTTCCTAGAAGACATGTCCTCTGCAGTTACGGAGGCTAGGAGTCGGAAATCAGTGTGCTCTGGGGTGGCACTCACTTCAAAGACACTGGAGAGAGGCCTTTGTGTGTCATCTGCCTCCTGCCAGTCTAGCCCCCTCCTAGCTGCTGGCAGCCTTCCTCATGGGAGGAAGTAAGGTTACTTGGGGAATGCATCCTTGGAGGGGGCCGGCCCTTGGAGGGAGCCATGAGCTCCGCCCCTTCCTGTCTGTCTCTCCTGGCTTCCTGGCTGCCATGAGCAGCAGCTTTGCTCCCCCCGCCCATTCCCTGCCTTGATGGTCTGGGCCACCCCAGGCCCTGAGAACAGGGCCCGGGAACCTCAGAAACCACGGGCCGGGGTCCACCTTTCTTCTTTACATTGCTTATATCAGCCACTTTGTCACAGCAGCGCAATGCTGACCAGCACGGTAACAGCAACGCTATTTGTGGGTCTTGATCATCATGTGTGTGCTAGGGGTTCTGCCGTGGGAGCCCAGGTGTGTCCCCAGGCACAGTTCAGATCTATGCTTTGCAATTTGTGGGTCAGTGTCTCTGAGAATGTCACTTGGCACCGGATCTCTTTCCTGGGTCAAGTGTCACTACCACGCATTCACTTCCTGGACAAAGTGCTAACCTTGTTCATCTCCCATCTTTTATTTTTGGCAGTCGTGGGGCTTGAACTCAGAGCCTAGGTGCTGTTCCTGAGTTCTTGCACTCAAGGCTAGTGCTCTCCCACTTCAAGCTTCAGCTCCACTTCTGGTTCCCTGGTGGTTCATTAGAGATTAAGAGCCTTGCAGATTTCCTTGCCAGGCTGACTTTGGACCACAATCCTCAGATCTCCTGAGTAGCTGGGGTGACAGGTGTGAGCCACCAGTGTTTAAATGTAAATCTCCCTGAAAAGAGATGGGATGGATTTCCTAACCCCACAGTCTGAGGATTTGCGCGGTTCTTTATCCTCTTAGCACACACCAGGTCTGCTCCCGCCGCCCTGTGCTGTCCCTCTTTGAATACTGGACATCAGCAGCGGCAGGCAGCTAGTGCAAAGGGGCAGTGGCTGCCCAGACTCGCAGGGTCAGAGCCGGGCTGAGTATCGCTTTGTGGGCAGCACTGAAACTGTCCCCACGACCATCCCGCTGCCCTTGCAACCCAACCCTGCTGAGCATTTGGCTTCGCTCTGGGAGATTTCGGAAGCAGACCCAGTCCCCTGGGCTCTGGTGAAGGCTCACGAAGGACGTGGATGGATCTCCCACCCGCCTTCCTTTCTGCCTGTCCCTAGCCGGTGCCATCCGTCATGGCGAGTGTTGGTTTAAAGGCTGCGAGTCGTTGCCTGGGGATGATGGATCCCAGCCGCCAGCCCCCCGGAACAAGGAGATCAGCATCAATTACCGCCATGGAACTTCTCTTCCCGGGTGAAAGAAAAATGAGGTTTTGCCATTAATTTTAGTAAATGTACTACTATTCCTGGTGACTCCAGGAATCATTATGGGGCAGGGCTGGCGGGGGGGAATGTCTTGACTGGCTCTAAATCATCGAGTCCCTCTGTCGCTGGCATGGCTGGGATAGGCCGGTGAATTTATAGCCTTTTGTTTTTCAATAGTCTTGGAGCCCTGGGGTGGGGGGTGGAGACCTTGCAGCCAGGCCCAGGGGTGGGGGGACCTGTGTGCAAGGTGCCGGGAGGAGGCTTGGTGAAGCTGAGAGCCAGATGGGGTGCGGATGGGGGACAGTCTCTCTAAAGTCACCATCCCACCATCCACGGGGTCAGCATTGGTGGCTGGGTCTGGACTCCTCAGAGTCCATTCTTGAGCTCGCAGTGCATCTTAAGCACATGGTGTTTGCCCATTCGGGTCCATTAAAAAAGAAGAAGAATCAAAGAATTATTTCTTCCGGTTCTGAGATTCAAGGCTCCTCCACCTTAATATTATCACTGTTGTAATATCAGATCCTTCTTGGTGGTTTGGGGCTGTGCTGTGCGTTGTAAGATTCTTGGCAGAATCTCTGGTCTCTGCCTGCTAGATACATGTAGCAGTTCTGCCCCAGCCAGTGCAACCAAGCTCCAGTCACATCCCACGTCCCAAAGGGTATGTGTGTGTGTGTGTGCACGCACGCATGCGTGCAAAAGCACACATGTGTGGTTATTCCTTGTTAAGAACAGCTGGTCCATCAGGTGCTGGTGGCTCCTGCCTGTACTCCTAACTACTCAAGGAGGCTGAGAGCTGGAGGATTGTAATTTAAGGCCAGCTGTGACCCAGAAAAATCCAAGAGACTCCATCTCCAAGTAACCAGCACAAAGCTAGGCTAGAGGTGTGGCCCAAATGGTAGAGCACCAGCTGTGAGCAAGCAACCCTCTCAGGCAGTCTTTGGTAAGCCCCCGTTTTACAGTGAAAGAAACTGGGGTTTAGGAAGCCAGGTGATGTACCTTAGGACACCTGACCACTGGAGTCGGGGTACACGGGGAAGGGAGACAGTCACGAATGGGAGGAGGGAACGCGGCGCTCTGTACACACGGGCAGGAAGAGGACAGTAGTGTCTCAGCGAAGGCTGATCCTAACCTCCCCGAGACCCAGCGGCGACTTCACAGTGGGGCGTGATCGTGGGCACAGGGGAGGGGCGGCTGCAGACTGTGTACTTTTAATAATGTTTAAATAAAACATGGGCGCGCGGGTATGATCTCTCGGCTGTGGCTGCCTTGTCAGCTGCCCGGGCAAGGTCATAAATAGTTAATAGACAACCACTTATGGCTCTACTTCTGTTAAATCCGGCATCAATTATATATAGGCTCCATGAATTATGGATCTGCTGCTACTTGGGGGCTCATTTTCCACCTTCAGAGCAGAGAAATGCAAGGCCAGGGAGGTGGAATGGAGGAGGGGAGGGGGCTGTTTGGGGGGAGAGAGGAAGGGGATTCTGGTCCCCTCCTCCATGTCCCTCGGCTTCCCTTTAAGGAGAGAGTCTTTCATTCCTAGGATGGAAGGACGGGTTTAGATATTGGGGGGGGGTGATGGTCAGGGGTGGTCCAGTCTTTCTGGGGATAGGAAGATTCTGGACCTGTGGCTCTGGTCAGTTCCTCTGGTGTATATCCTCCGGGCAGGGTGGATTTAAGCCGATGCACCATGTCTGGTGAGCACAGGGCTGGCCTTGAGCTTCACGTCTATCTTGCGCATCAGATAGTGGCTCTGAAGGCAAAGGTGTGCACACCTTTCCTAATGTGATTTGTGACCCCAGCTTGCAGAATTCCTGGGCCGTCAGCAAGGAGTCTCTTGTAGCCCATCTTTGGCTTGGTGTCATGGTGGGACAGGGTCGTGGGGCCCTGCCTACAAAGCCATGGATGGTATGGAAGGAAAGGGTGTTAGCCGAAAGGCTCTTAAGCTAAATCTCAGGGCTTGCTGTCTGCCACATTGCTGGTGCAGAAAAAGAAAGGAAAGCCAGGCACCAGTGGCTCATGTCTGTGATCCTAGCTACTCAGGAGGCTGAGAGTCGGAATTCAAAACCAGCCCAGGAAGGAAAGCCTGTGAGACTCTTATCTTCAATTAACCAGAAAGAAAAAGTCAGAAGTGGAGCTGTGGCTCAAGTAGTAAAGAACTAGTCTTACGCATAAAAGCTGAAGGACAGTGCCCAGGCCCTGAGTTCAAGTTCCAGGATCAGTGCACACACACACACACACACACACACGCACACACACACACACACACACACACACAAAAGATAAAAACATGTCAATTGAGCCACATTTCTAGCTTGTAACCATATCTCAAGGCATGCTGGGATTTTTTGTTGTCCTTTTTCTTTTATATTCTAAATCATCTTTTATTAGTTATACAAAGAGTTTTCAATTTTACATGTCTACGAATACAACGCATCATCACTGTCTTGTGTGCTAGTGCTGGAGCTTGAACTCAGGGCCAGGGTGCAGTCCTTGAACTTTTTTGTTCAAGGCTGGTGCTCTACCACTTGAGTCACAGCACCACTTCTGGCATTTGTGGTGGTTAATTGGAGATAAGAGTCTCGCAGACTTTCCTGCCCTGGCTGGCTTTGAGCCGCGATCCTCAGATCTCGGCCTCCTGAGTAGCTAGGATGACAGGCGTGAGCCACCAGCGCCCGGCGATAGTTCCGTGTGTCTGGACCTGTGTCATTCTTTCCATTGTTCTCCGTCTCTCCCAGCCCCACCCGGCTCCATTTTCACACGTGTACCCTGAATATTATCACCGTCTTCCCAGACCGGCCCCCACACCGAGGGCCGCGGAAAGCCCAGCGACAGATTCCATGTCGTTTTCAATTTTGATTCCTGTTCCTCCTTCATTGGGTTCATTTCCCCCAACATTTAGGTCAGCACGTGACTTGTTCCCCCGGCTGCTTGCGTTCTTGCCGTCACCCAACCCAGAGATCGTTTGCAAAGGCTCTGGAGTGTTTGTTTTCCTTTTGCAAATAACTAGGAACTTGAACACATAAAGATGAGTCATTTCGGCTGGGAAGTGGAGTAGTTAACAAGCCATTCCATCTGGAGGGCGCTGGGGGCCTCGAGCTGGAGCTGGTGGAAACAGTGCGTTTTCTGGCCTCCTCGAGAGATGGGCGCCCTCTTAATTACTGTCCAGTTATTGAAGGGCCATCCCCGGGCCCTCAACACATGTATAAACTTCCCGTCTGTGTTCACAGCTGGTCCCAGCCCTCCGCGGGCTCCAGCCTGCTCGGGGACCCTGAGTGAATTCACATGGCTCTCCTCATCCAGCCACCACCATCCCCAGAGTCTTCCACATTAGCCACAAAGATTCCCAGACCAGAAAGAGACACTTGATTGGGGAAATGTATTGGAGGGGCCGCCGCCCCCCCCCCCCGCCCCCGCGCCCCGCCCACCGCACGCTTCCAGGCTGGCTGCCTTTATTTACCCTTCAGTCAGCAAAGGCACTGGCCTCAATTCAGGAGGTGTCAACGCTCACTAAAATGAGCTTTGCTGCAGCCTCCAAGAGGAGCACCCTGATAATAAAAATCTATTACAGCAAGCCCACCTCGGCATAATTACGTCGATGACTCCCAACCTGGGGCTTTGTTTCCACAGTGGAAATGGACCTGCCTGAAATTAATCAGAATGGAAAGTTGCTGATACCAATTACAAATAATGTGCTGTGTCTCGGGATGGCAGAGAGGAGCAAATAATGTTAATTAAGAAAGTGGAAAAATAAATATGTTAGAAACAATTAAAAAAAAAAAAGGAAGTGGGGTGAGCCGGGCACTGGTGGCTCACGCCTGTCATCCTAGCTACCCAGGAGGCTGAGATCTGAGGATCGCAGTTCAAAGCCAACCCAGGCAGGAAAGCCCGTGAGACTCTTATCTCTAATAAACCACTCAGAAAACTGGAAGTGGCGCTGTGGCTCAAGTGGTAGAGCACTTGCCTTGAGCTGAAAAGCTGAGGGACAGCACCCAGGCCCAGAGTTCAGGCCCCACAACCGGAAAAAAAGAGAGAGGGGTGGTTTCTCACACCTGCATTCCTAGCTATTCAGGAGGCTGAGATCTATGGATCATGGTTCAAAGCCAGCCTGGGCAGGAAAGTCTGCGAGACTCTTATCTCTAATTAACTAGCAAAAAGTCAGAGGTGGAGCTGTAGTTTGAGTGTAGAGTGCTAACCTTGGACACAAAAGTTCAAGGGACAGGGCCCAGGCCCTGAATCTGAGCCCTAGGATTGGCACCATACACACACACACACACACACACACACACACACGGATTAAAAAAGATAAATTCTCTCTGACTGCAAGTCAGAGAGGCCTGGGGAGGTGGTCTTGTGCAATCAACAACCAGAGCCCCCCGTGAGGCCCCAGGCTCAGTCCGGTACTGGACCCCACCCACAGAAAGAGTGGAGAGGACTCTGATTTCTTTAGAAAACAGTGGAGACTAATGAAATCTGGAAGGCTCCAAGGTTAGACTCCAAACTGTAATTCACTTTGAAGGGTAGTTTCCTTGAGTTTTGTGTGTGTGTGTGTGTGTGTGTGTGTGTGTGTGTGTGTAAGCATGCACGTGTATGCCGCACGCCAGTCCTGGAGCTTGAACTCAAAGCCTGTCTCTGAACTTTTTTTTCTTTTCACTCACGGCTGGCGCTCTACCGCTTGAGCCACCACTCCATGTCTGTCTTTTCTGGAAGTTGATTGGAAATAAGAGTCTCATAGACTTTTCTTCCCTGGCTGGCTTTGAACTGGGATCCTTAGCTCTCAGGCTCCTGCAGAGCTAGGATTACAGGTGTGAGAGTGGCACGTGGCTTCATTTTGTTGATTATTATTATCTTTCTTTTCATACCATCCTGGGAACCCTAGGCCTTGAACGTGTGAGGCAGGCTGAGGTGCAGCCCTGCCTTGTCCTCTCCTCTCCGTGTTTTATTTCCTGAGCTGAGCTTGAACAGTACGCAGGGGAAAAGGCACCTCAGAACTCAGCATCAGGGGAAACAGTGCCCACCTCACGAGCTGGCTTGGCGGGCACGCAACTGGCTTCATCTTCCTCCACCCGGTCCTTGGTACTGGTGCCCTTTGCAGACAGCCTTTCTCCTCTTACTGCAGCGAGAAGCTGGGGGTTGCGTCCTTGGCTGCTGCGGCTCTGCGGTCGTTAAGACGCCAGGCCTCTCCTCGGGTCTCTGTCCTGGCCCGGAGGCAATGCCACAGAACACGGTGGGATGACTCCTGGGGCGATGCGGCTGGCCTCCTGGCTTTTGTAAATAAAGTTTTATTGGCACACAGTTGCCATCCCTTACGTGTTGCCAGCGGACCTTTCTATGCTGCCCTGGGAAGGGATCTCAGGAACCATGGGATCCATTCCTTTCCATAAGGGGATCCATTAGCCACCTTTTATTAAAACAAGACTTTGCTGGCTTTCTCCCTAGTACATTGCTCAGTGCAAAGTTTTCAGATGCAAAAAGGGTGGCCAAAAAAAAAAAAAAAAAACGAACCACAAGCCGCATCTGTCCCTATGCCCAGCGGTGTACAGCCGCCCGGCGGGGCTGTGGAGCTCCTGTTGCAGGGTCCCTGCTCAGATTAAAGCCGGCCAGTGGTTCTGGAGAGCGAGCACCCTGCCAGAGAGAAGCTTCTGGACAGGAAATCCTCAAGGGAAATCCTCCAGGCCCCTCCTTGTTTGCTGAGAAAACCCAATTCACCCCCAGCAAACGAGAGGAAAGAAAGTAAAGATGGCTTCCCCTTCTTCCCCCGCCTCCCCTGCTCAGATGCCAGTGGCGGCTGGCTTCGCTGCACTGCTGAGCTGCAAGTGCTTTCTGTAAGTGGCCAGGGGGCAAATACTTTCTATCTGTGCATGGTGTGTGCATGTGTGCGTGCGTGCACATCCTGAGGCTTGAACTCGGGGCCTGGGCACTGTCCCTGAGCTCTTCTGCTCAAGGCTAGCGCTCTACCACTTTGAGCCACAGCGCCGCTTCCAGTTCTCTGGTGGCTCATTACAGATAAGTCTCACGGACTTTCATTCTCTGGGCTGGCTTTGATCAAACCACGATCCTCAGATCTCAGCCTCCTGAATAGCTAGGATGACAGGTGGGAGCCAAGGGTGCCTGGCCTTAAGATGTTTTAAATTAACATATATTGGTTGCACGAGAGGAGTATTCTACAGTGGTATTTCTGCTCTGGTTCTTTTTAAGATACGATCTCACCTATAGGGGCTAGCCTGGACTGCAATCTTCCTTTTTACAATTCCCACACTCAGCTGGGATGATAGAGGTGCACCATCATTCACAGCCTTTTCTGTTGAGATGGAGTCTGAAACCTTTTTCTTGGGCTGATCTTGGACCCGTCTCCTGCCGGGTAGCTGGGCTCTCAAGTGAGCCTCCCTGGCTTCATTCGACAGCTCTGATGTGGAAGACTTTAGAACCTTCTTGGCAACCTGGAAGCCCTAGGAAAGAGAGAGGCACAAGAAGCAGGAAACAGTGAGCTCCCGAGCTGACACCCATAAACCCGATGTTCGTGTGGGTCAGATAGTCAGATGTGGTTGATTCCATGGAGCTCAGCCTAACAGAGGTACAGAATATCAATCACACACCTGGCCGTGCGAAGTGATTCGGAACTTTAGTACTTTTAGAAGTGGAACCTGGTACATGTCTTCTATAGAACCAGAGAGTAAGCATGTTCAGTGGTGCTGGCCACACAGTGTCTGCTTCAAACTTTGAAACTTGGCCGCTAAGAAACAAGAGCATCCATCTATAGAGGTTGCATCCAGGAATAGCTGTGTTTCCATAAAACTTTATCAAAACAGCCAGTAGGCCAGAGGTGACCCCTTTTACCTCCCCTAATCTGGAGCAGAAAGCTAAAAGGCTTGCAGCCAGAACTCAGACTCTCTGCTCAGTAAATGCACAGTCTCATCTCGACAGCTCAAGTGATACCCATTGTGCAGACAGATAAAGGACGATTTTGTCGGGCTCAGGTCACCGAGCCGCCTCCCAAGACAGGTTCTGGATCCCAGAGGGAGCGTGTGGGATGGGAGGAGAGGAAGCCTTCCAGGCTGTGTCTGAAGTAGTCTCCGGCATGACTGGTAGTGTTGTGGCCCCCTATGCCAAGTTCTGAGCATCCAAGCTGGGCCTGTGAGGCCCTGCTCATGTCCCTGAGCCAAACCGTTCAGTCATCGAGGGAGGGAGAAGCACCGGGGAGAGGCAAGGTGGATGGATGGATGGATGGATGGATGGATGATGGCCTGTGGGCCACCAGTGCCCCCCCACCCTGGCTGCCAGGAGAAGCTGATGAGGCTGCTCAGGCGAGAGGCACGCACACTCAGGTCATCACCCCACGTAGCACAGACACAAGAGAGAGCCCCCCCCCCACCTCACACTTGCATTCTTTTCCCCGCTGAGTCAATAAACGGATAAATGGAGCGGCAGTGGCCAAGTGGCGGTTATAATTTTAGACTCCATCACAAAGAAGCGTGCAAGGATTCCCGAGTCTTTGTGTGCTGCGCCCTGAGCCCGGCTCCTGGTGTTCTTGTCTGAGAAGCAGCTGCGAGGTTGGAAGGGACCGGGCTAGGGGCACGACACCAACTGCTTGGGGCGCACGGTTGCATTAAATCCACACTTCCAGCCCTCGGGTGGAGGGGATGTGTGTGTGTGTGTGTGTGTGCGCGCACACGCATGTGTTACTCCTGGGGTTTGAACTCCGGGCCTGGGTAGGCTCAAGGCTAGCACTCTCCCATTTGAACTGTTTCTCTACTTCTAGCTTTTGGGTAGTTAATTGAAGATAAGAGTTTCACAGACTTTCCTGCCCAGGCTGACAATCCTCAGATCTCAGTCTCATCTCAGAGGCCCCTGGGGATATTTTTCATCTCTTTGTAGTGCCAAGAGCGGCCTCTGGGAGCAAGGCGGCGTGTCCAGGGCCAGCTAGTGAGGGTCGAGGGGTCCCTGCGGAGGTGATCTGGCCTTGGTTAAGGCAGATTCTGATCCATCATCCGTTGGATGGGAGAGATCTGAGAGCCCGCCTTTCTGGATTGCAGCCGGGTGACGGCAACATCAGAGGCATCTGGACCTTGTCTAGAGCCGTGGGGTCTGTCACAGCCTGACTCCCGAACCCAGGCCTCTGCCTGTGGAAGAGGAAGGTGGCATTTCCCTGGGGGAGGTCCAACAGTGGTGTGTGCAGGATTCAAACGGGTGTCTCTAGGCTTTGCTTGGCTCTCCATGAGGTGGGGGATGGGGGTGGGGTGGGCAGCATTGTCCCTTGGGGACATGCAGCTGTATCTAGAGATGTCCTCATTTGTCCCCAGTCCACGGGCAGGAAGGAGGTGACAGTGGGTAGAGACCAGCAATGGTGATCAGCCTCCTGAAATGCACAGCACCGACGTCCCAACTGCCCCCAGCAAACATTATCTGGCCCTAGGAGTCAGTATTATCAGGGCCAAGAAAGCCTGCTGATGAGGGATTTTTGGTGAGCGTTGGAATCAGTCCCACGAACGAAGGTGGTAAGGACGAAGCCGGACCCTGTCAGGTGGCGGGACTTCCCAGGGACTCTGGGATGAGGCCAGGAGCTGGGGAGCTCGTGCCTTGGTAGGTTTAAAGGCCCAGAAATCCTTGTGTTGATCTCAGCCCTCGTCATGCCCGGCTGCTTACGGCGCCTCGCCGTGGATGGGACACACGTGCGTGTCCGCCTCCCCTCTTGGCACCGGCTCTGGGGAAGCGGGGTCTGGCTTAGCTCGCCAGCACCAGGCCCACGCCGCATCCTCGGGTCAGTTCTCAGGCAAACAGACGCAGCGGGGCAGGACTATCAATGAGGGCAGGCCTGCCTGAGAGGGCGTGGGTCTCCGGCCTCTCCCTCCCTCATTGGGGGGCATTTCTTAGACTGGTTGGTGACACTGACTGGCTTTGACCCTCCATCCTCAGCCTCCTGGTTAGCTCTGGTTACAGGTGTGAGCCACCAGTGCCTGGCCAATTCGGTGGTTTCTTGGAGTCACCTTAGATCTTTCCTAAAATGCTGCCCGACCTGCTGATTTCCCTGCAGTAGCCAGGTAACTAGCTAGCTGTGAGTTCCTGTGTCAGGCCTGGAGTCCTGTTCCCCCCGGCCCCACCCCCCCCTGCCCTCCCTCCCCCCCCCCAGCCCCACCTGCCCTCCCTCCCCCCCCCCCAGCCCCACCTGCCCTCCCTCCCCCCCCCCCCCCCCCCGCCCCAGCCCCACCTGCCCTTCCTCCCCCCCAGCCCCACCCACACCTGCCCTTCCTTCCCCCCAGCCCTTTTCCTCCCGGCCAGGTGAGGCTTGGAGAAATTGGGGCTGGGGAGAGGAAAGCAATGGCCAGGCACTAGTGGCTCACACCTGTAATCCTAGCTACTCTGGAAACTGAGATCTGAGGATCATGGTTCAAAGCCAGCCCAGGCAGGGAAGCCCAGGAGACTCTCATCTCCAATGCACCACCAGAAAACCAGAAGTGGAGCTGTGGCTCGAAGTGGTAGAGCGCTCGCCTTAAGTGAAATGGCTTGGGCCCTGAGTTCAAGCCCCATGACTGACAAAACACACCGTCAGTCCTTCCTGCTGTGTATCCTGGAAGGACTCGCCCAGCCCCCCAGACTGCACCTTGGCTGCAGCAGGGCACTGTGTGTCTCTGGCCTCCCGACTCGGATGGGGTTGGTGCCCGGGTTCCTTCAGCCCCACGTGGCTGGAAGAAGGCCATCTGCGGGCTGCGAGGGGCTGCCCCGGAGGCCCCTTCTCTTTGAGCCCCACTCCCCATCTCCCCAGCGTCTCTGGGGGAGCTTGGAGGCCATTGTGACAGAGCATCCCTTGGTCTGACCTGGATCTGTAATCGGCAGGCTCGGCTTCACCTGCAAGCAGAAACAGGAAAGATCTCCCCAGGGTCCATTACACTAAACCCCCCAAATCTTTGTCTTTGGGGTTACCTGGCTGAGTTCTGAAGCCTGTCCTGCAGACAGGGACGAACACGTAGAAGGGGAAGTTTCATGGTGGAACCAAAAGCAACACCCCCCCCCCCACACACATATGCACCAGCCATGTTTGCCTGCTCCTCAGGGAGTTCTTCCCCATCTCCTGCCCTTCCTGCCACCTGTGGTGACACATAATGCCTAATTGTCAGAGTGCAAAGAGTGCCCCCCCCCCAGCCCCTAGCCCTCAGATCCATTTTGGTTTGTACATCTGCTCTCACTGATCTAAGACAGGGCCAAGCACCCACTGGGTCCCTGGCAATGTGATGGTGGCGATCGCAGGAGTGGCCGTGGGCCCAGACGTGGCACCCTGCGTGGGTGGAGCACGCCCTTCCAGCCTGGTGTATCCTCCCACCCCCCCCCCCCCCCGCTTTCCCTGAAGATCAGGGAGCACCCACCGGGGGTGGGTCCCATCGACAGTGTGAGCCCCAGGGAGCACTTGCTGAGTGACAGGTGCTCTGAGACCCTCGGCTGGGCCAGGGCCGGGCCTCTCGGGAATTCGTAGACAGGTGGCCAGGGGTTCTTGCTTGCATCTGATGAGTGTACGGGGGTCTGTGTTTGCAGGAGAAATACGTGGAGGAGCTGGGGGCCGTGAGGCAGATTCTCCAGACAGATCTGGAGACCTCCATCCGGAGGATCGCGGACCTGCAGGCGGCCTTGGAAGAGGTGGCATCCAGTGACAGTGACACGGAGAGGCAAGTGGGAAGGGGAAGGGCGGGGCTGGACACAAAAGATGGGCCCCGCCACCCCCGGGAGCTCTGGGGTCCTTGGTGGTCCAGGGCCACAGCTGCTGGGAGGTGGAAGGCACACGGGGTATCAAAACCTGGCTGGCGAGAGACAGCATGCTCCCGCCTCCCGTTACCACGGAAACCGCCTGACCCAGCTCAGGGAGCCCCAGCGGAGGTGGCAAGTCTGAAAAGGGAACCCCGGGAATGCCACCTGTCCAGTCGGGGTCTCCGTCCCTCCTCTGTGATGTGGACCGGGGCCTATGAGGACAGGCCGCGTGATGCAGCCAGTTTTAAATCTGTTTTCTCCGTCCCTTTCAGCAGTACAAAGTGAGGGTCTCATGGTGACATCTCTGCATGGGCCTGCGGCGGACTTGGATCAAATCCTTCCTCAAGTGACTTTCTCTCCCTCCCCGGGGCCTTCTTTTAAAGACTTTCTTGTTCGTTGTTTTCTGGGTGTTTTTTTTTTTTTAAGGTGTTTCATTGTGACCTTTTCATACGTGTATGTAATATACTTTTTTAAAAGGATTTTAGGGGAGCCTTTGTTGAGAATCAGGCGGTGCCAGCTGTGAGGATTTATTTCTGGATCTTCTGTTCCATTGGTGTGCGTGAATGTGTGTGTGTGTGTGTGTGTGCGCGCGCACTCGTGTTCAGGTACCGTGCTGTTTTATTACTTTGGCTTTAGCGCAAGTGGAAATCTGGTATTGTGATCGCCTCTAGCGTTGCTCTTTTTGCTCGTGGTTGCTTTGGCAAGTCGTGGGCTTTTATGCTTCTGTATAAATGTTAGAGTTGGGTTTTTCCGCCTCCACAGAGAATGATGCTGGAACTTTGGTGGTGTGTGTGGGGGGGGGGGGGTGCGTGGAATTTGTACAATGGCCGTTTCCACGATGCTTGCCCTGTCAATCCATGACCGTGGATGCCTTCCCCCTCTTCTGTTATCCTCTGCTTCTTTCTTCAGGGTTTCGTGGTGTTCGTTGTAAAGGTCTTTCACCTCTTTTGCTAAGTTTATTTGCAGGTGTTTGATTTTGTGAGGGGGAAGCTACTGTGTACGTTATGCCAACTACCATCTTTTTTCAGATTTCCTTTCTTTTTATTACCATATTTAAGTAGCTGTACAGAGGAATGGCCACTGTGGAGACGGTGAATCTTGATCAATGCCAGCCCTTTCAGCATTTTCACCCACCCCACCCTGCCCACCCCAGATTTCATACGTTTAACCTCACCTGGGGGGGCCATCGGGGTGGGCGGGGCTTGTGGATGACCTCACCGGAAGCTCCGCCCCCCGGTGAGGAGAGGCCATGCGCCTGCAGAATCCTGAGCACTGTTTTACAAAGGCTCTTCGACCAAAGCGCTGTCCTAACTCCCCGGCTCCAAACTCAATGCCTGCAGCTTGGATCTGAGGTTGAAACCACAGCCCAGGGATGGAGAAATGGGGTGGCGGGGGAGGGGAATGCCTATGAAGGATGCAGATCGGACAAAACATGCTTTCCGATGACAGTGAAATTACCTTCGCTATCAACAACAAGACGTGTGCATGTTGCTCCGTTGTCAATCCTGGGTCCTAGGTGTGGACTGGAGCCTGAGGTATGGGGCCAAGATAATTCTCCAAACTGAGCTCTCAATTAGGATTGAGACTCACCTGGGGGGATTGATAGACAGAGAGAGAAAGAGAAAGAGTGCTTTAAGAGGCATGTTCAAATTAGAAAAAGCCATCTTCTCCATGTCGGGAATTAAATCTGAGTGCTAACAGGCCTTCCGGGCTGGAAACATGGCTACGTGCTCAGAAAGTCAGGTGGCATGGGAGATGGCCTTGAAATGCCAGCCGCCCTGCACCACAGCCCGGTGCTGTGATGAAACCTGAGCGTCAGCCAGCCCGGAGCAGGCCCCATTATTCCCGGAAGGAGGGAGGAGTGCGCTGGCTGACAGACATCCCCATCTATTCCTGGTGCTCTGTCTGTCTGCAGCTGTATGGGGAGCAGGGGGAGGGGTGGGCCCCACGGATGCCCTCTGACTTCCGAGTGGCCTTAGACGTGCATCATCCCAGCTGTGCTCAATTTGAGATGAAGAGAGTCCTCGCCAACTGCCGGGGTGAGCGTAAACTGGATGCTTTCCAATTTAACGTCCTTTTATAAACGAGCTAAAAGTAGGCTGCGGGGTGGGGGGGAGGACAGGCAGAAAGATCTGGGTCTCCCAGAAGACGGTGGCTGCCTCTGAGGAGAGGCGTGGGCCCTCTTGTCTTCACTGTGGACACGGACTCTGGCCAGACTGGAAAGCACCCCCCCCCCCATGCCTCAGAGTAGAACAGTCTGCAGATGCCAAGCGCCCTCGGCCCACCACCCACTTGGGCCCTAGCAGGCCACGCTGCTGCCCCTTGGCAGGTGCTATTCCCTAAACTCCCCAGATTCCTGCCATGACTATTCCTAGATTACAGACAGGTGCACCGGGGCTCAGAAAACTCAAGTAGGATTGCTCCAACCCACCCAGTTAAGGGACCAAGTCAGGATTTTGTTTCTCGGGGAGGCTGACCACATCACCCACACTTTGGATGACCAAACTCAGCTTCATGTAACATGTAACCCATTCCTCCCCCCCCTTTCCCTCTCCCTCTCCCACTTCCTCTCCTTCTCCCTCTCTGAGAGACAGAAGCAGGTGACAAATCCACATGTGCATCCCTAGGTGATATTTGCATTTAGACTGTAGTTGTCAGGTAAAGCTGAGCCCTCAAGGATTAGATCTGAAGACATTTAATCAATGGTCTTGTCTGCTATCCATTCTCTGGCACAAGTTCTTCAAAAAACAAAAGACAAAGAAGCCATGTGCACCACAGCAAGAGAAAAGAGCCACTGACCACGCAGGTTAGGAGATGTGGGTTCCATTTTCAACTGGGCTGCATGGCCATCAGCACCATGGACAGCGCCCCTGCCCCACAGGACCTCTGCCCCCACCCCACCCGACCTCTACCCCTCCCCCCGGCCCCGACCTCCCCCCAGGCCCACTCACATGGTCAGTGCCAGGGCATCAGACAATGCAGGGAGCATGTGAGCATGGGCCTGCCTGGTGGAGCTTGTAATCCCTGCTTTCTTCTCATGGTGAAGTCAGTGGATTTTAAACTCCCTCTTGGAAACACACCCTCCCCCCTATTTATATCAAAGCAAAAGCTTACAGGAGATTCTAGCGTAGGGTGAAGCTTTCACCTGGATGGAGAGAGGAAGTGAGGTAGCAGCAGGGCGACCTGGAGAGGGGAGGGAATTGGGTGAGCCATCCCCCCAGTCCTTCTTGATTCCTGGTAGCCTCTGTATGTGGAATGTTCCGGAACCCAAGGGCTGGGACCAGTCAACAATTCAACCCCATGTGTTTAATCCCCCACCCCTCCCCAAGTGCGAGGATCAGGCACAGGAGCCCCTCCACACTTCCCCCCTCGCCCCAGAGTCTCTGTCTCTGTCCATCCTCTAACAATGCTAGTTCCCAGGAGCCAGCACCTCTCTGTTAACCCCGGAGCGGGTCTGAGCTCTGTCTCCAGGGTTGGAGCCACATCAGTGGTACACATCCCCAAGGCAGGTGGAGGCGGGATCCAGTCCCAGGGCTCTAGGGGGCTTCACCAGTCATTTTTGTCCTCCTGGCTACCTCCTTTCCCACGTCACATCTGTGGAGTGGGTTGCTAGTGGCGACTGCTTCCTGTCTTGCCTTTTTCCACACGTGGGTTGGATAGTGCAGGTCTTGGGTGGGGCTTGCTATCTGCTTGTGGTTTTTTTTGGTTTTGGTTTGTTTTGTGTGGTGGGGCTTAAACTCAGACCCTGGGTGCTGTCCCTGAGCTCTTTGTGTTCCAGGCTAGTACTCTACCACTCTGAGCCACAGCACCACTTCTGGTTTTCTGGAGGTTAATTGAAGATAGGAGTCTTAAGAACTTTCCTGCCTGGGCTGGCTTTGAACCATGATCCTTTTTCTCAGCCTCCTGAGTAGCTAGGATTACAGGTGTGAGCTACCAGTGCCTAGATATCTGCTTGTTCTTTTTTTTTAATAAGTTTTTTATTGTGAAAATGCTGTACAGAGGGGTTACAGTTACATGAGCCAGGCAATGAGTGCATTTCTTATCAAGAATTGTTGCCTCCTCCTTTGTTTTTCCCCTACCATCCCTGTCCTACCACCTCCTCAACTACACTCCCCCCTCCCCCTCCCCCTGCCTAAATTGTAAAGATTGTTTTTCAACATAGCATCTTGCGCATCTCATTGTTGCAATGGGTCCACCTGTATCCCTATTTAAATGATTTGTTTTTTCCTTCCCCTCCCCAAATTATACCAACATCAAATACAGTGAAAATAGAAAATGTGGTGTGTGTAAGTGTGTGTGTGTGTGTGTGTGTGTGTGTGTGTGTGTGTGTGTGTGTGTATTATACAATGGAATTCTATGCCTCCATCAGAAAGAATGACATTGCCCCATTTGTTAGGAAATGGAAAGACTTGGGGAAAATTATATTAAGTGAAGTAAGCCCAAAGAAACATAAGTCCCATGGTTTCCTTTATTTGCAATAACTAGTATATGTCTAGGATAAGCAGAAAAGGTCAGATAAGTTGATGTTAGGTGAAATGAACCCCAAGAAAGGGACACAAGTGGATTTTTCTTTCTTGCTATTGTTTCTAATGTACTTATAAGGTATCACGTGATTTTTTTTGTTGCTTTGTATGTCCCTCCCCCATGGTATAACCTCTGTTTTCACTGTATCTGCTTGTTCTTTAAGTGAAATGTTGGCCTGGGAAACTCAGATCCTCCTGGTCTGAGATGAGCTATTGGAATCGAATCTGACAGGAGCCCGAAGGCAAATCCCAAATGCAGGGGGCCGATTGGCAGCGTGGCGTGGGTTGTGCAGGGAAATCCCACAGGGCAATTCTTTATAGATGGTCCACGGTGCAGGGTGGGAGGCGGGAAACAGAAGGGGGGACCACTGGAGTCCAGAGAGAAGATGCGGAGTCCAGGCAGGGGAGGAGGAGAAGGGAGTGGGGGTGGGGGAGAGGCAATTGATGGGAGGGAGCGGGCAGAGACTGTACAAGGAGAGGAATTCCTAGCAAGAAGGGCTTTGGCCTTTGGTGGAGGGTCAGAGCCAGCCCTGGGAGACAAAGGAGAGGAATCGATTCCAGGAGAAGCAATGCTCTTCCTTCCCTTCTCCCCTCCGTGGACTTGGAGGTCTCCGTTGGCTGAGGCTGCAGGGCAGCGCAGGGAGGGGGTACACAGCTGACTCCATCCATGCAGACCATTCCCAGGTAGAGAGCAGGGGGTAGAGCGGTGGGCAGTGAGTGTGAGAGGCTAAGGAGATGCCCAGCGTGGCCCTGAGCTCAAGCATGGGCAGAGCAGACTGATGCAGAGTGTGTGCATAGTGCATCAGTATGGAGTTTCCCATAATTCCCTGCCCCGGGTCTGATTTGCAGACTTCATGAAGAATATAAATAAGAGCCTTGCTTGTCAGAGTAACAATGCTAGTAAAAAAGTAAAATAAAACCAGCAGCTCTGGTTGTACAGAATAAAGAAACGGGGAGGGGGGAGGAGAGAAAGGGAAAGGGAGGGAGGGGAAGGGAAGAGAGGAGAGGAGAGGGAAGAAGAAGAAGAGGAGGGAAGAAAAGAAGTAGCAGGGTGGTGGTTCTCTTTTAGTTAGCTAGTCTTCTTACCAGGACCATGCTGAGCACTTTGTTGGGGTTGTCCTCGGCTCCCACAATTCCAGGGGCAGAGCCCTGCTGTTAGTCACAATTTGCAGGAGGCCCAAAGATCACCCAGCAGCCAAGGTTGGAAATGGAATTCAAAGCCAAGGATAGCCATCCCCCAAAGACCGCACGCCCCACCCCTGGCAGCAGAAGTATAGCAGACTCTCTCTCTCTCCCTCTCCCTCCCTCCTTCCCTCCCCCCCCCTCTGTTTCCTCCCAGTGTTCAGACGGCAGTGGACTGTGGCAGCCGTGGCAGGAAGGATAGGTAAGTGACAGAGGCTCCACCCCTCTCCTGTAGCTCTCAGTAGATATCAGATGACGTCAGGGGGAGGCGTAACCCATGTCCTGCGCCACTCAGAAACAGGGGACCCCCCCTCCCCGCACCGAGCCCTCACAATGCGGTCCCCAAATACCTCCCGTGGCTTCCCACTGCCCCAGAAGAGACAAATAGGGAGATATTCCCATCCTGACCCTCACTGCTGCTCTCCAGCATTGACCGCCCACCGCCTGCGTGCACACAGCTCCTCCAGACCCTGTGCGGACCAGGCTTCACCTTCCAGGGAGAGTTCTAGCTCCCCTGCCTTGATCCATGGCTTCCCAAGGCAAATAGAGGCACCCTGCCCACCGCCTGTAAAACCTGCCCTCATGCCTTCTGTATTTTGTGTCTACTTATCTGCTCTGCTAGGGAGCAGTCCTGATCAGTCGATCAATCGATCAATGTCTTGGCATGCAAATAAGCAAGCCACACACACACACACACACACACACACACACACACCATGTGCACACAAACACACATCTCAGGCAGGAAATAATTATGGAGTTCTCCCACGTGGCCCTCGGCCATTTTATAACCTAGCGGCATCCAAGTAAAGCAAAGACTTCCCCAAGGAAAAGAAGGAACTTGACCTTGGTCCATGGACCCTGTCCTCTGGTCCAAAACTCAGTGTCCACCATGATGCCCCAGGTGTGGTGGGGGACCGCTCTGGATCCCGCGGGTCATCGGTGTGGCGCCTGGCCTGCAGGCCCAGGGCGTGCGTGGGTATTTCCCTCAGCGTGCTTGTCATCATGACCATCGTTTCTGTGTTGGAATTCCAGAGACAACCTCTCCACCATCAGCTCCCAGCCGGAGGGCAGCCTGCAGTCCTGGCTGAGCTGTACCCTGTCCCTGGCCACAGATACTGTGAGGACGCCCTCCCGGCAGTCAGTCAACAGCAGCCATGTCCCAAGGTAAGGATCGTCGTCCATCGCCATGCTACGCCATCTCTGTGGCCAACAGCACAGAGGATCTCAGACGGTGTAGGCTGTTGTTCAAGTCTTTTGCTCCCCAGTTGGCAAGCGTTAGGGTCCTGACAGATTGAAGTAGGACCCTGCCCCTTTCTAGCAGTGTGATTTTAAGCAGGGTCACTTTGCCCTCTCTAAGTCTCCACCTCCTTATCTAAAACATGTGTTCTGATGATAAAAAGAAGAAGAAGAAAAAATGGGCGCTTATGACTCATGCCTGTAATCCAAGCTACTCAGGAGGCTGAGATGTGAGGATCTCGGTTCTAAGCCAGCCTGGGCAGAAAAGTCCCTGTGAGATTCTTATCTCCAATTAACCAGGCGAAAACTGGAAGTGGCACTGTGGCTCAAGTGGTAGAGTGCTAGCCTTGAGCAAAAGAGTTCAGGGACAGTGCCCAAGCCCTGGGTTCAAGCCCCACAACTGACCCCCCCCCAAAAAATACATTTAAACATCAAAGAAAGATAGTCACAGTTATTATAGTTGCTTCCATTTAAACCGAGCGTGCCAGATTTCCATTCAGGAATAGTTGTAGGGACATACATAGTTATTGGTGAGCAAGTGGTCCCTTAAAGGGTTTTGTTGGGGTTTTGATTGTTGTTGTTTTCCATGGAGGAGTCATTATAAAGAAATCTTCTTTATTTAAGGGGCACCTAGACTAACTTTAAGAGGAAGAGGGAGTATGTCCAAAGTGTGCAAACAGAGCAAGGAAACCTGCTGACATTGTCTTATGTTGCGGAAAAGCCAGGCTTGGTAGCACACACCTGAGGTTCCAGCTTGTCAGGAGGCTGAAGTGGGGTGATAGCCTGTGCCCAACAGTTTCCAGGCCAGCTTCGTGAGAACCTCTCACGACAAAAAGGAGAACAAAGCGAAGGCAGACGTGTCGGCTCTATTCGAATGTCAGGAGTTTATCGCCTTCCTGCAACGGATAAAACTTAATTCAGTCATAGCCAGAGATTGCACAAATCTACAGAACTTCCAGCAATAGCATCCGCCAGAGGTGGCCTTAATCCATGACTTACATCCCTCCTGCCCTGCTTGCTTTATAGCTAGCTCCATTTCTCTGAGCTCTCTTGGTTTCCCCTTTCAAGGACGACCCTCTTGTAATTAGGATTTAATGGTCATAAATCAGAAATTATGGATTAAGCAGATGGGTAATTATGATGAAATCCAGTCTGCCTCTGTGATAACGGAAGGCTTTGGTGAGAACACGGGAAGACCACGGTCTAAGGGAGCAAATCCGGGCTATCCCATCCTGACCGCTTTACTCAAAAACCCGGGATCGTTACAACCAAAAGAAGGAAGTGTCGGTGGGGGGGGGGGGGGGGTGGGATCTGGGTCAACCACAGACATGCTCAGCAAGATTCTCTGCAGAGAATCTTAGGGTGTGTCAGGTTGGGGGACGGATATTTGGAGAGCCCGTGAGAGCAAGATGTTCTGATGGCTGCTCTGAATGGAAGACCCAAGGCCCATGGGAGGAAAGAGTCGTGTTCTCTGTGGGAAATGAGGCCGGGTCCTCTCTGCCTTTGTTTCCCCTGCCGGCTGGTGGAGAAGAAGCCAGACTGGAGGCGGCCAGAGCAGAAGCTGGGTGTGAGGGTTACAGGCACGGGCCGCTGCATCCGGCTGTCCCTCAAGTATTGTTATAGGAGCGAAAGACTTTAGAACATAACCTCCCTGCCCCAGTCTCCATCTCCCAATTCTTCATTCTCTTTCCTCTCTTCAGCTTGGGGTACACCCTTCTCCCTCTCCCTCCCCCCCCCGCCATGTTTCTGTCTCTGTGTGTTTACAAATACACATATTCACTTGTAGCAGATGACCTCTTTGTGGCTTTTAAAAAACATCAATGGCCCAGTGGCATATTAGGTGTGCTGGTAGCGTTCTTTACTTCTAGAATCCACTGGAGACCCCACCCCATGGAGGTGCCTCTATCTCC
Source organism: Dipodomys spectabilis (assembly GCF_019054845.1). NCBI lineage: Eukaryota > Metazoa > Chordata > Mammalia > Rodentia > Heteromyidae > Dipodomys > Dipodomys spectabilis. The sequence goes on along the minus strand of NW_024871116.1, from coordinate 403,909 downwards.
CCTTCTTGTATGTCCCTGTAAAGATGGAAATGTGTGTCACGCTATTTGCCATTCACCTGTCACCTTTCCAGACCCCACATCCTTATGGACGTGGGCCCAAAAATGACTCTCCCCAAGTCCTGAATCCTTGCCCCCCACTCCTCTTTCCCAGCACAGGGGGAGCACTCCATCAGCTGAGCCTCTTAGACATCTGTGATTTGGGTGGAAAAGAAGGTGACTGGAAAATCAGAAGAGAGGGAGAGAGAGCCCACCCCCTCCAGCAGCAGCAGGAAACCCTCTCTGTATTATTCATAAGAGGATGTCGGCTAGAGAGAAAAAGTCTAAAGCTCTGTGATTTGCAGCTTGGGGTTTCATGCCGTGCTGCTGGTTAGAGGCAAGTCTCTAAGGCTCAAAGTTACCTCAGTGGGTCCTAGAGATGGGGTTTATGGGCTTGGCCCGTGGCAGGGGCGCCAGGCTGCCCAGGCCGGCTCCTCGGGGACCTGGGTCTCCTTGGACTGTGTGGTTTGCCTGGCCGTTCCTTCCTGCCCTCTGGGACCCTTGTCAACGCATTGGGCCTCGTCTTTACACCAGCACGCTGGGCTTTCCAAGCAGAGACTGAGCCGTGGCGCCCGCCCCCACCCGCATGCCCAGCCGTGTCACCCACAGAACTGCAGGGCTTAGGTGGGACGGGTAATGTTAGATCGTCAGGTATCGAAGACGCCTATCCGCCTTTTCCTTGGTGGTCTCTGCCTTCTTTTGACTGGGCAGTGAGCACATCCATCATGCATCGTCCCACCCCCTCCTCTCCCCCCACCTTCTCTGCTCAGCCTCTTGTCCTCTCCCCCTCTCCCTGGCCTCACCTTCGCCCCTCGCCCTGCCCTTCCCACCTGTGTCCGCCCCAGGGGACTCCGCACCTACAGGTGGGCCTTACTCTTTCCCCCCTGTGCGCCTCAGTTTACCACAGCCCAGACCCAGCCCTCCCCACTGAAACGTCTTTCCCTGGGCCATCTTGTCCTGCCAGCATGGGCGGCTGGCGTTTTTGATCCTCCGTTCTCCTCAGCCTCCTCTCTCCCAGGGGTCTCTTCCTCCTCACCGCAGCCCCCAAAGCTAGGGGGCTCTGAGGCCACCCCCACTCACTTGCCTGCTTTTTTTTTTCTCTCTACCCAATGGCAGCTAATTAATTCTCATAATTTTCAGTCCCCAGCTGGGAGCAGATGGCTCTCAAATCAAAACCAATCACTCTTAGGTTTCCTAAGATTTGTGAGTGTGTGTGTATGTGTGTGTGTGTGTGTGTGTGTGTGTGTGTGTGTGTTGTTAGGAATTGAACCCAAGGCCTCAGCCTCACATTTGACAGACAGGCCCCTTCCCACTTGAGCCATGCCCCCTTTAAAGATTCTTTTCATTAGCATATATTAGTTCAATGAGAGAATTTCGGTCTTATTTCCATGCTTACATATAGCGTACCCCCAGCTAACTCGGCCCCCTCCGTCACCCTCCCGCATCCCCTTTCCTCATCTTAAAGCTGTTTCACATCCAAAATGCTTGGACGGTATCCATTCCCGTTCGCCCCCCTCTCCCCGGCCCGCCCCTGGCTCCTGGCCCCGCCCGCTCCCAGCACAGCCTGGGTTTACTTCCCCGAGATTCCCCCCACCCTGCTCCAGTTTGTATTAATTACACAGATGGGTTTCACTATAGGAATTCATATGGTCTATCCATTGCTCTCTCTTTGAAACAAAGTTTCACTGACTTTACCCAAGCTGGCAACAAACTTGCAGGCGCCCACCCACCCTCCCCCCCCCCCCCCCCCCCCCCCCCGCTCTGCCTGCCAAGTAGCCGAAGCATTCTACCCGGCTGCCTCCTCTGATGGCTCCCTGGCGGCCCCGCTGAGGTTCAAGGCCCCTTAGATAAACTCAGGATGCTCAGCCCTCTGCACGCACCTGTTTACTGGGGTCACTGGGCGGGGTGGGTAGGGGGGCGCTGTCATTCATCAAGATGCTGGAGCCAGAGCCTGACCCACCCAAGCTCCCATCTCCATCATCACCCTCACGCTTGCTAACTCCTCTCCCCTCCAAACAAACCGGAGGGCTTTTCTTCTTTTCTCCGTCCCCACTGTGGACGCCTGTCGGCCAAGCTGTCAAAGGCAAAGACCTTTGAGCACCCCTTCAGAGTGCTCTTACCCCACTGGGGATGCCTCGGAGCATGGCACGATCTCCTGGAAATGAAAAGCTGTTTCCCAGGGCTTCCTGTCACCTGCAACCTGGGTCTGCGCGTGACTGTCACACACCTGGCCCTCGGCTTGTTTTTGTAGATAAAGTTTTATTAGATCGCAGCCATGCCCACACTTGTCTCTCACCTGTTGTCCAGCATTGACGCTGCGCTGTAAGGACAGAGCTGATGACCAGAGGGATCATGGAGCTCAGACTCTGGCCATCTTCATACCCCCTCCGTTCCATTTTTGGACCCGTCCTGGGGCTTGAACTCAGGGCCTGGGTGCTATCTATCCCTGAGCTTTTTTTTCTTTTGAGCTCAAGGCTAGTGTTCTACCACTTGAGCCACAGCTCCACTTTTGGCTTTTTTTGGTAGTTCATTGGAGACAAGAGCCTCACAGACTTTCCTGCTGGGGCTGGCTTCAAACCACTTCTTGAAGATACACTTCAAAGGAGGTAAAAGGAAGACAAGAAACTTGGCTCTCTAAGACAGAGTCTGTGACTTCACACTGCTTCGTGGGCAAGCTGGTATCTGAGTCTCTCTGTTCCTCCACCATGAAATGGGTATAGGGATGCTTACTTGGCCAGGGTGGGCAGCAGACAGCTGTGGACTGCACATTGAAAGGCCAGTCGCCATGCTAGCCTAAGCAAGCCAGGCCAGCGCTGCCTGTATCAGCCTTTGCTCATTGCAGGCCAGGCTAGGAGGGATGGCAGGAGAGGGCAGTGGAAGCAGCCTCTGGCTCTCCACACCCCAGGGACTGAGAAGGAAGTAGGCCTTCCAACAGAAAGCCAAAAGCTCCAGAGGAAATCTCTTGGCACTCCAAGTGGACTGCTGTGGAGCTCGTTTTGACTATGTCGGACTTGGTGCGTTTGAGGACATTCACAGGGAACTCAGGAAAGTGTTGAACTCTGTCTTGGAGCCCCCGATGGATGCCAGGGCTTCTCAGGCAAGTGGTGAAGTCTCTTGTGGGCATGGGTGACAACATCGAGCTCAACCTGGCTGGAACAGGAAGGAAACTAACCATCTCCTACAGCCGGGAAGTGCTAGGGGAGAGCTAGGACTTCAGATACTGTTGGATCCAGGAGCTCAGCCATCAGCGCAGGGACCTGGTCTCTCACCAACCTCTCCACACTGCCCCCTCCTTTGTTGGTTCCATTCTGAGGCAGCAACATGGCAGCCAACGACCCCGGACTCGGGCCTGCATCATGCTCAGGCTGACCGTAAAGGGCTCCAGACTGAGCGAGTCGCATGGCCACTACCGAACCAGTCAGAACAGACAAAGAGAGGGAAGACTTTGAGCACCTTGGGCCTAAGTTGGGGTTCTCACCTAGCTCAGGAGATGCTGTAGGTCTTGATGGACCATAGTAGGGGAGCAAGGGGCCCCCAAAAGAAATGGGAGCATGAGATGGGGTAGAAGAAAACATAATAAACATAGCAAATGTTTACTGCCGAGGGAAAAGTGAACTGTGGAAGTGAGGAAAGAGGCAGGGGGAGGGAGGGAGGAAGGAGGGGAGGGAGAGAGAGAATGAACTTGTTACCCAGCCGGCTCCTGCCTGTTCTGTCGGCCTTGTTCTACATGGCAGTGTGTGTAAAGTGATTATTGTATAAATTATTCTCACTCACATAATCACGGTGATTTTAATTACTGTGTAATCTTGGCTAATTACTGTTGTATGTTTCATTTGCTTTGGTGCTGATTTAACACAACTGTTTTTGCGTTTG